>NC_139624.1:90870078-91082578 GCF_964638095.1 Poromitra crassiceps | reverse complement strand
CGGAGGCATTAAGGTTTCGGGTTGTCCGTACGTACGTACGCTTTACGTATGTCCGTCCGATTCTTGTTAACGCGATATCTCAAGAACGCCTTGACAGAATTGCTTCAAATTTGGTTGAAATGTCCACTTGGACTCAAGGATGAACTGTTTCGATTTTGGTGGTCAAAGGTCAAAGTTTTTTATTATTATATTTCCCCCCCCGATTTCCCCCTATTTTCTCCCCAATTGTACTTGGCCAATTTCCCCCTGCTGCCCCGGTCGCTGCTCCACCCACTGCCGATCTGGGGAGAGCCATAGACTAGCACCACACTTCCTCCGCCACATGCGCAGTAGCCAGCCGCTTCTTTTCACCTGACAGCGGGAGCTTCACCGGTAGGACATAGCACGTGGGAGGATCATGCTATTCCCACCAGTTCTCTTCCCTCCAAACAGGCGCCCTGACCGACCAGAGGAGGCACTAGTGCAGTTACTGTCAAAGGTCAAAGTTCAACATCACTGTGACCTCACCACTGCCATTTTCATGCTAGTTAACGCGATATCTCAGGAACACGTTCACGGAATTGGTTCAAATTTAGCTGAAACATCCACTTGGACTCAAGGATGAACTGGTTAATTTTGGTGGACAAAGATCAAAGTGGAAACCAAAGCAGAACTCTTCATTGATTAGATCTGTCGGGGTTTGAAAGCTTGATGCTGCTAATAAGTACATTTTATCCCAATTCTGTGCTGGTCATATTCTTTTTTCAAAAATGTCAAGATGGTGGCCTTCTTCTGTGTTTTTCCATGTGCTTCCACCAGAGAGGTGGCTGTGTAGCGCTGTGATGGCTGGGCTCAACAGCACAAAACACAGGATATATTAAAGATTTATTAGCAGCATCGAGCTTTTAAACCCTGGCGGATCTAATAAATGAAGACTTCTGCTTCGGTAGGTGGCTTTGGAACGTCTCTGTGACACTTGTACGACGAGCAGATCGCCATGTTCTGCTGCTTGGGACTTTTCTCAGCACCTCACACCTTGGAGAAGGTGACTGTGGAGGGAGAGTCAAGCAAGCGAGATAAACACGACACAGTTAAGCCCCCTGCTTTGCTGTGGCAGTAAAGTTTGTTTGGTGTGCTCTGCTTTTCATCTTTTGGGACAATGGAAATGGACTGTGGAAGAAAATTACAAAAAATACAGTATATCAAAGTGCAGTCCAATATATACAACACACACACACACACACACACACACACACACACACACACACACACACACACACACACACACACACACACACACACACACACACACACACACACACACACACACACACACACACACACACACACACACACACACACACACGAATTAGGTCCTGAGAGATAAATAGGAATTTACAATCCACATGGTGTAAATTAAAGAGAATAATATAAAGAGAAAGAATTGAGTAAAATATTCTGATAAGAGAAGCAGCATGTAAAGTCACATAATGCAGTCCAGCTCCAGCTACTTTAAGTCATGTATGGGGGGGTAGGGGGTGGAGTTCATGTCAGTCAGGGGATTCTGGACTGTTGTTGAGCCTGCTGGGATGTGGGGGGTAGAGTCCTTAGTAGTGGAGGCTTTCTAGCCTTGTTGATGAGGCGGATGGTAGTTGGGAAGAAGCTGTTCTACCAAAAGGAAATGTTTGGCTTCTCCCCATCACTTATTGATAGAACACTTATTGATAGAACACTCATTGATATAACACAAGAGACTTTTTCCTGGCTCAGAATGGGCCTTTGGGGGGGTGAGTACGCACGACGGTAATACCGTTGTGCTTAGACTACGTTTGGTTAGTGTATATAGTATAGTCAGGGTTACCCTGAACACAAATATATCAGTCATTGTCAGAAATGATGCAGCAATGTGTTTTCACAGCACCCACAAGTTTCAGACATAAAGTAATTTCAATGTACAAACGTGGGACTATAACTTTGAAATTCTCTAAAAAAGGATAGAGTAAAAAAAAAAGCTTGATTTTGAGTTGGTGTGTACTCAGGGTTGTCCTGAACTCAAATATGTCTTTGTCAGGATTGTATTTATTTTTTGCCTAAAACCTCTTTGGGAAGCACCAACAATTCCTCTATTCAGGAAAAACCCTGAAGTGATGCAAAAGCCTACGTGATTAAATGTTAAATTAAGAAGGATGGTGGAGTCAGAACTATGTGATAGGTGTCGGGTGTCAGAGGGTGCACTATCCTATGCTTTTTGGTTTTGTCCTTCACTATCTGGATTCTGGGCCAAAATATTTAATTTGCGACTCTAAGGCCTATAAAATAACCCTTCAGCCGGAGGCGGAACTCGCCATCTTCGGCTGCTCAGAATCCTCTCTGTTCCTCCCTACGGCTGTACAACAGTCTCTGACTCAGGGGACGACTATCACCAAGAGACTCATTCTGAAAGAGTGGAAGTTCCCCTCTCCACCTTCTTTTCAGCTGTGGCTGACGGACATGGTCTTGGTGATACAGTACATATGGAGAGACTCCGGTTCCTGAGGACCAATTCACTTAGGAAATTCACAACTATCTGGGACGCATTTCTAGCCTACTTACATGAGGTTAAGAGCGACAAGTAACTTGCTCAACTGACTTTTCATGGACCCCTTGCGTGGGATCCCACACACATCTCTCACAAGCACATAAGGACTTGACGCGGCTGGTAGCGCCATGTTGTAGCATGAATGTTGATATATGTATGTTTTGTTTTTTGTCTGAGTTTTTGTTTTCTATGTTCTGAAAATTACAAAATAAAATATGGGGGGGGGGGGGGGTGAAAGGATGCTGGAGCACCCTCTTGAGGCTTCAGTCACCAGTATTGGGGTTTTCTGTGGCCATTTGCTGAACATGTACTCTGCTGCACTCTTGTGGAATCAGAATATATTGCACATATTTGGGGTAGAGGAATGAATGAATCAAAACCATTTGGAAGTTTTCTGTTAGTTTCACATTGTTGATAAGTCCTTAAAGATCTGGACATTTGTATTTTTTTTTTTTTTTATCATTTTACACAATTATTTGTCAAATGTGGCCATCTTATAGCTATTATGTATTATTGTCTCAGTGTGTCTTGTCTCATTATAAGGCAGATATTTTAAATGCATCTGGCCACCCTGTACTAAAGACATGCATTTATAGGGAGTTTATAACTGTATTGAGGCATATTTCTAAAGCAATAAGCTCATGAGAACTGATTTGATTCAACCATTAATGTCTCTTTAAAGTCTTTTGAAATCAACATTTTATATTCAATTTCATAATAAAACAAATATTTTCTTCTTCTCAAAAGGAAGCACCACTAATTACTTAAAAGCTCTTCTCTGTGCCTTTTTCCCTTAATTGAAACAGCTTGTATTTGAGTCAACTAATACATAGTCACACATTTTCAGGTCAAATTATGCAAATAACTATTTTATGCAAACACATAAAGTATAAAATACGATGAATCTCCTGTGGGTAAATTGGGTTGTCGCAGCAAATTTTCTAAACTACTACACTCGCTCGATTCCTAGGTTGGAGGCTCTGGAGATGATGCACCATGGCTGGAGTTACGGGAATTGCCCGCTCCGCGTGCTCCCAAAGTCGTGACAGACAGACACTGCCCACCCATAGGCGCCATCATGCAACTGTGCGCCATTGGCTCACACATCACAGTTGCTCGAGTGAGATCACTGATGACATCACAATTGTGCAAGTGACATCACTGATGACATCACAATTGCTCAAGTGACATCACTGATGACATCATCACTGATTACATCACAATTGTGACAGACACTGCCACCACAGACACTTAGCCAATTTTAACTAAAGATTTGTATATATACAAAAAATATATATCATTTTGATCATGTGTGTATTATAAAATTTATTATTATGCATTAATAATGTATTATGGATGTTGTACAGGGAGAACCTACAGGCCATATAAATCAGCCTTGAAATAAATCGACCCTGCCAAATATGAATGGGGCTAAATGTGAATTTATTATTATTATTATTTGATTTTATCCCATTTTATCCCCAATTGTACTTCGCCAATTATTCCCCCTGCTGCCCCGGTCGCTGCTCCACCCTCTGCCAATCTGGGGAGAGCAGAAACTAGCACCATGCTTCCTCCAAGACATGAGCAGTAGCCAGCCGGTTCTTTTCACCTGACAGCTGGAGCCTCACCGATTTTTTCCAACGTCCTGCCAGTGTTGTGTATCTGATAGTGATGGAAACGGGATAAGGCTTAAGCAATCTAAAATGTCACTTATGCACAGTATATGTAGCTTATCAACTGACGCTGAGGTATAAATGCCCTGTGTGTACTCACAAACACAAACACAAACACGTTAAGCACTCAAGCCATCTTTATTGTCACATCTACCGCTGAGTTGGCACCATGTAGACTTTATTTTCAGGCCTCGCGACCCCCCCCCCCCCCCCATCTATAGTACCGTGAATAAAACCGAGAAATAAATATTGTGTAATACTACAATAGCACATTAAAAAGGATACACAGTAACATTATACAGGTGTAGTTTCCAGTCTCTGTGGGGGAGAGGCTGTAGTCCGGAGGCCAATAGAAAGGCCTGTGCATGACTATTGAAAGCATCCCAGACTTGCCTATAGAGCGCCAAAGTCATGCCCACTTCCGGTTTAGGCATACACACCAGAGCCATTCGTCAGCCATTCTTTTTTCCATCTACATTTCGTAAAATGCTTATAAAAATATTTGTAATTTGTCAAACCAAGGGATTCAGCTACTGTATATATGGACTCACAAGAAACTATGTCACATTTCACTCGGACCGAAACTCTTGATAAAAAAAATATATACACATTTTATTTTGAAATTTTGGTCAGAGTGAAATGTTACATACAGTATATGGTCTCTCCCAAATAGCTGAATCGCTTGGTTTGACCAAGTAAAAAAAAAAGAAACGCATTTTATGAAATGTAGATGGAAAAAGGATGGCGGATGAATGGCTCTGGTGCGTATGCCTAAACCGGAAGTGGGTGTGACTTTGGCTCTCTGTATGCAAATATAACATCAGGTGGCTTTGTTTTGGCATGAAACCATTATGATCCAGTCCTTGGTGACTGTTTCATTTGTGTAGTTAACCGTGATGAGTTGCTTCCACTGCCATATATATATACATTGGCTAGCCTTGGATTATAACAACAGTATAATTTGTTAAAGGGATAGGCCAACTTTTTGGGAGATTCACCTATTTGCCATATTGTCGACAGTAACTGGATAATGTGGATGCCTTTATTGTCACTTTGCATTCCCTACAAATGGCGGTACAGCCCTCGCTGCTACTTTCCTAGCGCTACAATGGTACTGTAGTGAACGGTACAGCTGCCTACTCCCGTTCAGTCGCCCAAAATACACATTGCAACAGCAACAGAAACACTCACATGTACATGTTGTGACTCGTGTACTCACCACGCGATGGAATATTAATCCAAAATTACTGGAAAGGGCCATTTTCAAAGTAAATCCACACACCGAGATCTAACAAAGATTAGCCAAACTAAACAAGAGTCCCTGAAGTTACTTCCTCATTTGCCATGAGGCCCTGTACACAGCGCATGTGCTGTATTTCCTTTGAAAATGGCCGTTTCCAGTAACTTTGGATTATTATTCCATCGCGTGGTGAGTACACGAGTCACAACATGACTCACATGTGAGTGTTTCTGGCGCTGTTGCAATGTGTATTTTGGGCGACTGAATGGGAGTAGACAGCTGTACCATTCACTACCAGTGGCGGACTGCATAATCGGGCATGTCGGGCAAATGCCCGGTGGCCTGGCCTGGCCTGGCCTGCAAAAAAAAAAAGTTTTTTTTTTTTTTTTTGCAGGCCAGGCCAGGCCACTCACTGAACAGCAGGCCAGGCGCCGCCTACTGGTTTACTAGTGGTTTTATTACTTTATTCAGGTTTAAAGGCTTCAAACGGCCCAAATCGGGCTTCAAACGGCCCAAATCTGGCTTTAAACGACCCAAATTGGGCTTCAAACGGCCCAAATCTGGCTTCAAACGGCCCAAATTGGGCTTCAAACGGCCCAAATTGAGCTTCAAACGGCCCAAATTTTTCGCCGGCACACGCGTCGGCCCGTATCGGCCTGGCCTGCTTGGTATCTAATGCCCAGCCTGAATTATGATCCCAGTCCGCCCCTGTTCACTACCATTGTAGCGCTAGCAAAGTAGCAGCGAGGGCTGTACCCCCCTTTGTAGGGCTCTGTGACGATAAAAGCATCCACATTATCCTTACTGTCGGCAATATGGCAAATAGGTGAATCTCCCAAAAAGTTGTCCTTCCTGTAACATGATAAAGTATTTGCCACGGTTCATAATAGAGTACCACAGGGAGGACATCTTTGTGTAGGCCAACCCAGAAGTTAGCATCATGCTGGTTCCCTCGTCTGGAAGTCAAGAGGATTTTTGGATGGGGATTTTGTTTAGATGCTTGAAATAAGGTCGGCGCTTTTCAGAAGTTGATGAAACTGCGAATGTGATCTTTGTGTTCAGCAAGATCATCTAAACCATACACCTTATTTCAGGCATCCAACCAAAATCCCCATCCAAAAATCCCATTGACTTCCGAGACGAGGGAACCAAGGACCCTAAAAAGATGTTCGAATTTTGCATTGGGGCCGGACTTTATTGCCAGTTCTAGTGACTTGGGAGGACAGGGTAAGTCCCACTATAAACCATCACATCTGTACGGTTATACCTTTGATTGAATAATGCTTCCACAAGATGACATTACGTGATGTTGACTGATGCCCAGTTCGGTCATGTATCATTGGTGTAGTTAGCTAATCTAGCTCTGTCTTGGACAAAATGGGCTTGAGTTGAGCTATAATGCAGCTATAATGCAGTTCCCTCCAAGCTTCCTGGTTCCCTCCAAGCTTCCTTGGAGGGAACCAGGAAGTGCTAACTTCTGGGTTTTAAGACTCATTCCTGCGGGACTCTATTGTTTTGGCCTGAATGCCTGACACTTAACGATGTCCTCCTATCCTGTAAATAAAACAGTCCAGCAGCTGAGGTGGACGTCCATGGGGATACAGAAATACCTTTATGGCAGTCCCCCCCTGTCCCTTTTTCCCTGTAGTTTGATCACACAAAAAAGCTTCGCCTCTGGGTTCAGTTCTGGCTGGAGTAGAAAGCCCAACAGTCCCCCTTTGTGTGTTTGTGAACAAAGTCTGCTTGGAAGAAACTTGACCGTGGACCACATGGCCTAATAAAACCTTTTGACAAGTTGAGAATGACAGGTGGGCAGTCCTAACCCTAACAAAACAAAAAAAGTCTGGGTGCGCCCGCTAGTTTGATAGTAGCACGGATTGTCCTGCGTCTAGCCGTCCAGAGGGTTGCCCAGGTAGACCATGGTGACTTCGGTGTTTCCATACACGGCGGACACGGCGGGGAACAGGCAGGCTTTAGGCAGTCCACGAAACGCTACTCCAAGGAACTCAAAGCCCCTCTCGAACGCCAGCGTCTTGTCATCCATGTCTAGAATTACTCGTATTCTCTCCCCAATCTGTGGACAAACAGGATCACACTGTACAGTTGGATTAGACACTCACAAAAACCAAGGCAAGTGCAGTCACCCTTTGAGACTCATCAATATCAATATACATTTTTAAGCGGTGCAATCGCTTCTATAAGTGGAAATGTGTGTTTGTGGGGTGATGTGTGTAGGCGAGATGTGTGCACCCAGAGTTTGCGAGATTTAGCCTAGGCCCCACCCCCAGCTCCCAGTTAGAGCGGTCACTTTTTAATCGAAATTCGAATGTAACTTTGAATGTGGGGGGGGGGGGGGGGACGTTCGATATGTAATTGACCCATCCAAATTAAAATAATAATAATAATATTGTTTTTTTTGCAGCGTTTTTAAAAATGTAATTCATTGATGATCCAGCAGAGGGAGCTCCGCTCTAACAGCTTGACCTATCCTGACCACCTGACATGTCTTGACACAAGTCAAAATGGAGGCGGCCGATACAGACTGATGCAGACAACAACAAAGCCAGGAGCGGACAATCACAACACTACCCAGCAAACATTTTCACGTATAACGACCGTCTTCTGCACGTCAAACCACTACATCTAGTCAGGGTCTAATTATATATCCGGAGCGACGTAATTCGTCTACTTCCCCACAATGTGGAAATATGCCGCTCCCACAACGGCCATGTTCAGAAACCATGTCGAGTAAAGAAGACGCCCTTATATCGATAAAATACATTTCTTGGATGATTGCATCATAGCCTTTGTTTTTGTGTGTTTTATTGCTGTTTAATGTTATTTCTGAATGTAAATTCAAACCCGAACTGAATTAATTAATTAACGAGCGATGAGGCTCCCCTGCATAGATAATTATTTTGAAATAAACACCACCAAAAATTATTTTAAAAACGGCCTCAATGTTTGACAAAGCAAGCTAGTTCTGTTTGTCATCTTAAATTTATGAGCTTCAAAAATATATTTAGCATTCAAATTTCACAATAATCTTTCAACAGAATGAAAGCCAATGCTTTATTTTACTCAAATCTGGTGAAGCCCCAAAACAGCCAAAATCAATATTTTCTCATCAAATCAGGTGCTGTTGTTCTGTGCTACATGTGCCTGATTTTGTCAGAGCAGCTCACATTTATTTACATGAAAATCTTTTGAGGTTATCATTTTAATTTCTGGAAATCGCTGTGCGCAGGTGGAAGTTCAGACTGATCCGTGGAGCGAAACAGTACGTGAGTTCAGGTGATCAGGATGGATTTACCAGGCTTAGACACAAACACTCAGACACGGCTCCTACCTGGTATTTGGGCGCGTTGTTGCACTGGGGGAAATTCCCGTTGACCTCCCCATTGTGCAGCAAGTTGTTGTCGACGAGGTTCCAGCCCCAGCTCTGGTCGTCGCTGCCCAGCAGAGCCACGTAGCCTTGGCACTGCATGGATGCCCGCTTGGTGGCGATGCCGATCACAGCCACGGTGCCGAGGGGTCCTTCCCACCATATCTCCCAGGCGTGCCGGCCCTCGGAGAAGCCGATCTTGCCGCGCGCGCCATCCGTGCTCTGGGCGATGGGGTTGCGGTGCAGCGTGAAGCCGTTCTTCTTCACGTAAACGTTGCGCGAGCAGTCGTGCGAGCTCAGTGCGTGCTGAAAGGACTTGAGCTGTAAAAGTGGAAACAAAACCATCAAGGACATTAAAGGAGAATTCTGTTTTTTTTTACACCCCGGACCTTATTTCCATCTTAAAATATGATGTTTTACTCACCCAGATAACTTTGGTTTCATTCGGATCCTCCTAGAAGATATTCAGCTCTGAGTAGAATCCTGGAACAGGCCAAAACTGGTGAAAACGGGGCATGCGAAATACACTCTGTAAACAACATATTTTCTGTCACGCCGCGGTTCATTATGGTTGTTATATAATAGAGAGAACATGAATTAGCGATGTAACGAGCCTCCGTGCTGCTGACAGCCTGCTCTGTTTGCTGTCTGTCACATAGATAGCACCGCTAATTCATGTTCTCTATAACAACCATAATGAACCGCGGCGTGACAGAAAATTTGTTGTTTACAGTGTATTTCGCATGCCCCGTTTTCGCCCGTTTTGGCCTGTTCCAAGACTCTATCGGAGCTGAATATCTTCTAGGAGGATCCGAATGAAACCAAAGTTATCTGGGTGAGTAAAACATCATATTCTAAGCTGGAAATAAGATCCGGGGTGTAAAAAAACAGAATTCTCCTTTAAGGGCATTCACGTCGACTACTGAATTTTCGTAGTCATCGACTAGTCCCACAAAGTAGTCGACTAGTCGATTAATCGCGGGAGATATATATATTTTTTTCACCCAATAAAAATCATCAATTCCCATCAAAAATGTCTCAAAAACAGCAAACTAATGTAGGGGCGACCAACCTGGGGCTATGTGAAATAGCAGAGTACTCGATTGGCTCTGAGAGGCTGTTTACAAATGAGCCACTAAACCCCAGCAACTTCTTTCTGTCTCAAATACCTTCAATTCTGTTTATTTAACATGGCATTTTGTAGAAATGATTGATCAAACAAAAATCTATGTTAAATTTATTTATTTTAAATATTGTTTATTCATAAATCTGGAAATTAAAGGTCCTATCCTATCTCTGTTACCTCTATACCTACAATACTTTTATTTTAAGTCTCTGTGTACAATAAGAAAGCTACGAAGTGACAACTACATCTGACTGACATACAGTTATCCTCCTAAACTCCACTAAGAAAGTTGGAAAGCCCTTGTGGCTGAGTGGTTAAAGCCGCCTTCTTTGCAATCCGAAGTTCAGTGGTTCGAATCCACCACTGGGTTTTAGCAATCTCTGTCCCAGGCCGTAGCTTCTTTACAGGTCCGGTCCGGTACAATGTAACTATGAATTACAGTTGAATATACTGACTTCACTTTACAGGTCTGGTACCATGTAAGTACATATGAACTACATTTGAACACTCACTCCATTTTACAGGTCCGTTACAATATAACTACATATGTACTACAGTTGAACAAACTCACTCACATTTTACAGGTTCGTTACAATGTAACTATGAACGTCATATAACTATTGGTAATTATTGTGTAATTTCATTTGGTGTTTATGTGTAGTTTTATTGCCCCCCCCCCCCCCCCCCCCACCCCACACACACTTCTCCAAACCAAAGTTACGCCCTTGCTGTCAACAATCACGAACACAAGCCGCAGAGTACAAATAACAGCATGGCTTCGATGCCGTCAAGTTTTGGGGCCGATGACATCACTTACGCACAGAGCAATGACATCACAATTGCTGATCAGTGATGTCACTCACAGATTGATTGAGTGACATCACTGGTGACATCACAGTATCACCAGTATGATTATGTCATCATCATTATTGTGGCCAGTGGTGACTGATGATCATAAATCACTGATGATGTCATCGCACGCCGCCCTATTCCAGTAGTAGTAATTGCATCACATCACTGGTGACATCTTACTGATGAACGTGCCCTATTGCCGGCACCTAAATGCTCGAGTGACATCACTGGTGACATCATCACTGATGACATCACTCACTAATGACATCACAATTGATCGAGTGACATCAGTAATGACCACTTCTATGCAAGTCATATCAACAGTGATTTATGACAGAATGACATAGTCATTGTGACATCATCAGTGATGACAGAAATCCGTCCCTGCAGAGGCTATAAGGCGGGCCGGTTTGTCTCTATGGAGGAGTTGATGGAGACGGCTAAACGAGTTACCAACATGGCTTTGGCCCATGAAATTATGGTCAACCAGGCTTTTCAAGTCAAACCTGTAAAACTGGCAGAGGGAAGCTTGGAGAGCAGAGTGAAGGAGATCGTGCACAAGGCATTCTGGGATTGTCTGGAGATTCAGTTGAGCCAGGATCCACCGGCGTACGACCATGCCCTCAAACTGCTGGCTGAGATCAAAGAGACCCTGCTGTCGCTGCTGCCGGGCCATGGCCGTCTGCGCACCCGCATCGAACAGGTTCTGGACCTGCCTCTGATCCAGCAGCAGGCGGAGAATGGGGCGCTGGATATCGTCCAGCTCGCCCACTTCATTGTGGGTATGATGGGCTCACTGTGTGCCCCCTGCAGAGACGAAGACATCCACAAGCTGAGGCAGGTAACCCAAACTGTGCCTCTGCTCAAGGCGATATTCTCCATTCTGGACCTGATGAGGATGGACATGGCTAACTTTGCCCTGAGCAGCATCAGGCCCTATCTGCTTGCGCAGGCTGCCGAGTATGAGAGGAACAAGTTCCAGGAGTTTCTGGAGAAACAACCCAACGCCTTAGACTACACAGAGAAGTGGCTTGAGGACACAGTGAGATGCTTAAGAGAGACGGCTGCTTCTACTGGAGCTTCATCCGACTCTTCTAAACTACTCCCCCTCAACGTCCATAATCAGGCCTACCTACGCCTGCTGAGGTGGGACCATGCCTCCGTCCCCTTCCCAGAGACGGTGTTGATGGACCAGGTTCGCTTCCAGGAGATGCAGCAGGAGGCGGAGAGCCTCGTCCTGCTGTCCTCAGTGCTGCTCATTGTCTACACCACCACAGGGGAGGCCATCTCAGGCCTGCCGGGACTGATGGATGCGCTTAAAAGCAGCGTCGAGGCGATGCTCGCAGACATGCACACGCCGTCTTTTAGTGCACAGGAGGCCTTGGCGACCATCGGGGAGAGACTGTGTATTGAGCTGAGTCAGCATCTGTGCCGGCATGGCTACTCTCCGTTCCATACTGACCGACAAAGCGTTCTGAAGGGACAGATCTCCGCTGCCGTCCAGCCAGACAACACTGTCCACACCCTGATGGAGTGTCGGCTCCAGACTTACCTCCTGGCTTCCCTGGAGTCCAATCATCAACGTAAGACCCCTCCTCCTATCCCGCGGGGCCTGGCTCCGGTCAGCAGGGAGCTGATGGCGCTCGCCGGCCGATTCGCTCGCCTGGTCAACTTTAACAAGCTGGTCTTCTCCCCGTTCTACCAAAGGATCCTTCAGGATGTACTGGCGGTGAGTCCCGGCACAGAGAAATAAACACTGAACTATGGAGCTGACAGCAGAACGGAGTACGAGCGATCTGGCAATGGTTAAGGTTTAGAGAGAAAGGTGTTGAGGAAGCTGAATTGTAGCCCGTGTCCAAACAACTCCCCAGATCCTGCACCTCATCATAAAAAAACACACAATGCTGCTGGCTGCCATCTCAGCTGACTCACAGCGTTGCTTATTTATATCCCTTATGCCTTCAGGACCTGTGCACCACCATCATGGCTGACACCTCCCACCTCGGACACAGACTCTGAAATGCTCCCCCTCTGCAAGAGACTGAGGTCTGTCAAGACCAAAACCTCATCACCAGAACAGCTTCTCCCCAACTGCCATCAGCCTCATGAGGCTCGAAAGCCCCCACTACTAAGGACTCTACTACCCAATATCGCCCGAGCACAGCGGGCTCAACAACAGGCCAGAATCCCGCCACTGACATGAACATACCCCACCTCCCCGGGCTCCCATATATCATCACTATAAAGACATCTGATTTGTGTGTGTGTGTGTGAGATGTATATTGGACTGCACTTGAGATTTCTTTGTGATTCTGTCTTTCTGTATTGTTTTATCTTCTGACTAATGTGACCACTACGATTACACTAAGTCAAATTCCGTGTATGTAATCTGATTGCCTACTGTGGCAATAAAAGTGATTCTGATTTGATAAACTCTCAGGCCTCCAATTTGCAACCCTAAAACGTCCATCTCTCACATTCACTTGTGTTACTTGAATACGTACAGTATTACTAATGGTTAGGGAGTAGTGTAGCTCAAAATTATAATAGCGTGCCAGGCAACTGACTGCATGCTGTCAAATGATGAACGGTTCTCAAGATAAACCGCTTTTTGTGTTGCCAGTAGGTGGCATTATGCACGTATCCGAAATTGGGCACCGCACTCCATCTCGTTCTCGGCAGCGCACTCCCCAAGTTTCAAGTAGATTGGATGAACGGTTCTCGAGATAAACCGCTTTTTGTATTGCCAGTAGGTGGTGCTAGGACTATGTCCGTCGGGTTCCCAGCAGCGCACTCCCCACGTTTGACGTCGATCGGATGAAAGGTTCTCGAGATAAACCGCTTTTTGTGTTGCCACTAGGTGGCATTGCTCTTTCACAGCCATGTTGGCAGGTGTGTGTGTCCATTGTGAACCAGCAGTAGCCTTATATCACACATGGGGAACATACGGCCCGCGGGCCGTGTGTGGCCCGCGATGGAATTGCAATTTTTTTTTTTTTACAGTGCACCTGAACGCAACATGCAAGATACCCGCTGAATAAGTGTCCAAATGTTCATGTCATTCCGGCAAATACTCTTCTGTTATAGCATTTCAGTCTGGAATATGGAATATCTTTCAATAATCTTTATGACTAAAAGGCTAAAAGTAATCTCATGTGTAAGAAATGACTGTTCTACATTGAAGTAGAAATTAAAAAAATTAACTTGTTGGTTTTGGATTTATTTAGCTTCAAGAGTGTATTTTTGTTCATGTGACCCTCAACACAGGCTTTGAGAATCCCGGCTACTTACTGATACTTGTGCTTAAATTAACCCACTCATATTCTGGTTTATTTCAAGAAAATCATTTCGGCTAGTGGAAATTCTAATTGGCTGGTAACTTTCAAATCTAGCAGCCATATTGGCAGGTGGTGAAAAAAGTTAATTAATAAAAAGTGGTGACATAGGAGTGAGGGAGAAAAGGATCAAATATTGGTGGTTAAGACTGAATAATGACATCACAACTGTTAATTTAAAATGAGTTATTCTTCTAAACCTGGCTTCAAATGCCCCAGATTTTTCACGCTGGCGCTGTTCAGCATTTTTTTGTGGCCCTCTCTATCATCAAAGTTGCCAGGCCCGGTTCTACGGGGGTGCAAAAGCATGCATTGCACCCTTATTTTAATTGTCTGCATGCTCAGTTGAAAAGTAAAAAAAAAAAGAATATATATATTCAATCAGGAGAGGCCAGTTGGTAGGATTAGACAAACTTTATTTAGCAATCGGCGTGCATGGCAAATGCTTTGGCGCTTGACTCCATTGGCCAGTGGCGCTGCTCTTGAGGCAGAGGAGGGCGCCTTGGCCAGTGGCGCTGCTCTTGAGGCAGAGGAGGGCGCCTGCATGGGCTAGGAGATCCCCCCCCCGTGGGGGATCAGGAGTCAAGACTCGTTGGTGGTGGACTGGGGAGGTGGGTGGGGCAAAACAACGCTTCGGGGCCGGCTTCAAGGGAGATGGACTGCCGTGGGCTGCTGCTGCTATGGTCGGCCAGAGAGAGAGAGGTGACGTAGGACCCTTGCTATATATATGAGGATTAACTGACGTCATGTTTGACGTCATAGCAGACGTCATACTAGGATTTTTTGACCACGTTGAGATCGGATTACGCGTGAGTGGCCTTCTGCTTGAACTATGGTCTGGAGACCTCACTTCAATCAGGAGAGGCCAGTTGGTAGGATTAGACAAACTTTATTTAGCAATCGGCGTGCATGGCAAATGCTTTGGCGCTTGACTCCATTGGCCAGTGGCGCTGCTCTTGAGGCAGAGGAGGGCGCCTGCATGGGCTAGGAGATCCCCCTATATATATATATATATATATAAATGCTACAGCTGCACACTTACTGTTTTAAACTTGAATTATAGTTGTTGTTTTTCTTTGTTCTTTGATGTGATTTTATGGCTTTTTGGCACCTATATGTAACCTTTTAAGGTTGAGATAATTGTATTATCATTATATGGTCCAAATATTTCAGTAAAGCACTTGAAATATTCTTGCTTGGGTGGTATCATTCTACTTGAAATGATGGTCAAATGCATTATTTTTAGTAAAATAACATGTAAAATTTTTCGGTGGGCCCGGCCTTTAGCCGGGCATCTGCACCCCTTCCTATCTAGCATGCACCCCTAGTCATCTTGTTCTGGAACCGGCCCTGAAAGTTGCCCATCCATGGGTTACGGCATGACAATATTTGTTCGGCCCCCGGCAACAATCTGGGTTTCTCATGTGGCCCCCCATGAAAAATAGTTGCCCACCCCTGCCTTATATTGTTATGTAGCCTTTCTGATGCTATAGACTATATATATATATATATATATATATATATATATATATATATATATATATATATATATATATATATATATATATATATATATATATAATATAGTCTATAGCATCACAAGCACAAAAATAGGTCATCCCTGCGGTACTCTATAGTATACTGTAGAGTACCGCAGGGATGACGTATTTTTGTAGTCGGAAGGCGGAAGTCCTAGACATGTTGGATCCTCAGGGGAAAGGCTATGGGGTTTTAGAATGGGTATTTCGTTTAAATGCATGAAATAAGGTCTGCGGTCAACAAAAGTTTATGCAAGTGATCCTTTGTGTTCAGCAGGATAATCTTCACAAACGGTGACTACATTTATCACTTGAAATGTTTTCTGAAAATCACGTAATTTTTTTATTTACGTTTCAAAAGCCATAAACGTGGTCCATGTTTGTGAAGATTATCCTGCTAAACACAAATCACCACTACTGGGAAGCAGGACGACCCTCACGTCCAAAATGATCTATTTTAAATGTGTGTGCTGTGTGAAGCTTTGCAGAAATGAAATAAGCTCAAAGCCATGAGCGTTTCAATCCAGCAACACCGTAGCCTGTTGGCCGACACATACGGAGCAGGTTCGAGCTTCATTTGGAAAAACTGAAACTGCATGATGTTTTTTTTCACACGATCATTCACATCGACTATTTATATAATAATAATCTGTCACGCTGGCTTTCTGTCTCTCTCCCCCGCCTCATCCCTCATGAGCTGGCTACTTCATGGTAGCCTGGGTAAACCCATCCCCCACGTGACCTGCTCTCAGACCTGTTCTCAGTCACCTAGTGACTGGGAACTGAGAGAGCAGGTCGTGTGGGGGCTGGGTTTACCTAGGCTAACTTCATGGAGCTCTGGAGGGGGGGGGGGGGGGGGGGGGGGGGACCAATCCGCCCATGAGACTAGGTAGGAGCCTTGTCTCAGAGCCGGATTGTAGGAGGGTCGCGGGAGCGCGCATAGCTCACCAAAATGTGTTCATACATACACCGCCACCACCCGGGGCCCCTCTAGATAACTCCCGAGTTCTAAGGCATGTCTGAAAGCGGTTATGGACTGCTTGCACAGGATTTTATGTACAGCATCTCTTACAAGCACCTTATGCGGCTTGTAGCATCATATTGTAATGTTGGTTTGTGTGTGTGTATGTGAGTTTGTTTTGCTTTTCTCTGTTCTGAAAATTTAAAAATAAAATATTGAAAGAAAATCTGGCATTTTTCTGGCTGACTTGCTTCTTGAGAGGTACACAACTCTTAGTACATGGCTACAGGCCTTTGATGACTCACTAGGTTCTTGTGGTCCATTTGGCAAACAAGTGATCCACCAAACAGCGCTTTATGTCAATCATTGAATCAAATCTCAACTTTTACAATCGGTACTTCACACGGATGACTACCCCACCCTCATCGGTAGGTGGAAGAATATTGTGGGGCATAACAGGCAAAACAATTCTAAAAGTTTAAATTGTATTGACATAACCCAGCAAACATTTCCTCTACCTGTGTCGCCGTCGATGTTAACGGATCCAATCCAGTAAAGGTAGAGATGACTGGAGCACACGAAATCACTGGCAAACAAATTTAATAAGGTACAAAAACTGACGTTTCGACGCGAGCAGCGTCTTCTTCAGAGTCAAGAGCCAATCCAGTGTTTCCCCTAGAAATATTTCAGGCCTGGAGGGATTTCGAAACGTACCCCGACCGCAACGGTGGGGGCCCTCGCTGGCGACTTTTAGCTAACCTGTTCACATCTATGTTCGCAATGGCATCCCAAGTATCATCATACTATTATGGGATGCGATGCGAACAGTTGTATTATGGGATGTGCGTTTCCCAGGCAATGACACACGTTGACATGTTTTGGAATAGCGCTGCACCCTGGCACAATGCTCCTAAAAGCAAAATGCTTATTGTTTTGAATGATTTGGCCTCTTCTATTACTGTCAACACTGTCAACACCAGTATTGTTGTATTGTAATAATATGCCATAAACTAAAGATTTATTGAAATTTTGGAGAGAGCAGGAATTTGAACTACGTAACTTGTGATTGCAAAGCACACAGGCTTAACCACTCGGCCGGCAGGGCTTACTGAGTTTCAAAGTGGAGTTTGAGAGGATAACCAAACCTTATGTCAGTTAGTTGTAGTGATCCCTATGAAGCTACTGCAAATGTGTTATTATACACAGAGACTTGGGAAAAAATACTGAAACTTTGTTAGTTGTAGCTTGAAAGACAGGCAATATTGAAGGCATTTCTGCAGCTCTTTTCCGGCTTCGTCGGGGATCCAAACAGGCACAATTGGCTGTGTCTGCCGGTGAAGCTCCCCGCTGTCAGGTGAAAAGAAGCGGCTGGGAAGTTTTGTTTGGTGTAAGAGTGGCACCAAATTAAATCAATTGTTTCAGCAAGTGAAAGACAGACATTTAGCTAACACAAGTGTAGGCTACTACGTGCTGTCAAGCTGTGGAATGGTTTACCTGATCCCATTAGGAGTCGGAGCTTAACAATTAACATAAAAGGCATTTTTAAAGAACATTATAAGTAAACAGGTTGTATTATTATTATGCTCTATATGACTATGTAAGGTGTACCTTTTAATTGTGGATATAGGTAATTCTATAAGGTCTAGGCATTTGTCATGGTATGCATAGGAATTTGTGTTCTAATATATGTGTACTTGTATCGACAGTGTACTGCTATGTAGTATTAGTATGGCGTAACAGAACATGCAAAGGAACCTGAACTGAAGATCTTTTTTGTATGGTCTATTGATGTGGATGTATTGAAACTCTAAGATTGAATGATTGGGTGGTATGGAATCATGTATGCATTCCAACTTCCATGATTGGAAATTGGAAACCCTTATTCGTGTTTAGCTTGCACCTGTGTTTATTCTGCCTTTTCGACACAAAATGGCCCCCGTGAAAAGGGTCCAGTATAGGCTGTTGTTGTGATGTTGTTGCTGTATTATGTCTTCGATCAATATGTTGAATGTATGTTTGTTCTCTACTGTATTATGTTTATGTTAAATGTGTTTTCTGTGTGTGTCTGTCTGCTATGGGCTTGAGGAAGAATAGCCCAATAGGGCTAAAAGAGACCAAAATCGGAGGCATTTAAATGACAGATATTTAAATGGACTTCGGCGTACAGTGCCGTTCTCCACACATCAGAGGGTACATTGGTATACCTACTTTCCCCTTGTAGGTCGGCAGGTTACACAGGATGTCAGAGCGCATCGCCTCCTCGCTGAGGCTCCGGGAGCAGAGGCTGCGCCACACCTCGCTGTTCTCATCCGCCAGCATGTAGTTCCAGTGCCAGCAGACCAGCGAGCAGCGCATCAGGTCGTCCAGGTCCAGATAGGAGAAGATATGCTCCAATACCCGAGCGGGCAGCCTCCCGGCCACCCCGGCCCCTGCGCTGCCTGCCCCCGCTGCAACAGCGTAGGAAGACCCGGCGGAGCTGCAATTGGCTGCGGCTGTGGAGGAGCCTCCTCCGGCGGCCGCTCCAGACATTATAGGCCCGCTTTTTGATCGACGACACCAGCCGAGGGAAGATGTTTGCCCTACACCATAGATGGATACCTAAAATGTCAGCATTTTATCCACGAAATCACGCATAAGCTGCATAGGCTGTAGTAAAAACACAACACCCTGCCCAGCAGTTGCCCGATCTCGCGAGAGAAACAAGCAACCTTCGAATACCTTGTTGCTTGTTTCTCTCGCGAGATTTGGCAGCTGCACCCTGCCCTGAAAGGAAGCGATGCGTCAAGGTCCTGGAAGAAGAAATACATTTGTTATAGATATCAAAGAGAAATGAAAAAGCGTTTATGAATATGTGGGTAATGAAAGTTATGTAAATAAAGTGGGCTAAACGCAGCTAGTTGATTCATCGTCAGACTAAGCGAAGCGGCAGTCTATGTCTAATATATTGTATTGCCTGCAAGGACGGAGTTCATAATGAGCTCTTACAGCAGAAGTCAGTTTGTATGGTATATTTATTTATTTTTATTTTTTTACTGGCCGACCACGTGACAAACGGAAGTGACGCGGGTTGCTCAAAGAGTTCAGTAAAGCATCTACTGGAAGCAAAACACCAGCTAGCTTAAATTAATTTTACATCAAGGAGAGAAGGAGGAGACCTACAGACGGCCAAAAGAGTTAACAGTAAGTGACATTGGAGGATTAGTTAGATTAAGATAAATGTGTGTGTTGTTTTGGTGTGGGACAGACGTTACTGCAGAGCAGAGCTGCTGGCTACCTGTGTCACTGTGTGCGGCCTGTTGACAAGCTGCCCCCGTCTGTCTGCTACCTAACGTCACCCCAATCAAGTGGTTAAAGCAGTCAGTCGGAGATATATAGCGGGATCGTACTCTGTTTGTACATCGGAACCCAGGTTACAGCAGCAGCTGGAACAGGCAGCTAACGCTAAACACGTTTGCAAGCTACCTAAGCTAAATAGTTCGCGTTTACAGAACCCCGATACGTTACCGTTCTCTTGAATCGAGTGAACCACGCCAAAGGCCATGAAAAAATATATTTCATTTCAATATGGCCTTGGTTATCGTCGATAAACGGGGTACACACATTTGTATACGTTGTAACTTAATCATATTACCGTATCCAATTATTTGTTATTGAAATAAATATTGATTTGTGTATACGAGCGTACGATCAGCCGAGCAGCATTTTGGTAAACAAACCGCGTCACTGGGTGGAAACGGCAATGGGACCCTATGGAGCATGAGCTTGAGTGTCTGACTCTAGACGCTGTTTACATTTTAAAAACTACGACAGTTCACACAACTTTAACACGACATGCATATATGACAACAAACTCTTGAGCTACTTCTGCTCTCACTTCTCTCTCAGGATGTCAAAATATAAGCGATCTGATGTAACGCTATAGTTTTTGAGAGGCCGTGGGGTTCCGCATTTCTGGGTGGTTGTGAGTGACGTCACTGATTCGTCCTAATGACTGTATGCCGGATAGACCCATTTCATGGGGGCCATTTTGTGCCGAAAAGACAGGGTAAACACAGGTGCAAGCAAAACACTAATGAGGGTTTCCAACTTCCAATCATTGGAATTTGGAAACCCTCATTAGTGTTTTGCTTGCACCTGTGTTTACCCTGTCTTTTCGGCACAAAATGGCCCCCATGAAATGGGTCTATTGAAAACAAGATCCTAAGGATTTGTAAAGCTCTTAAAGTCATGTACCGGGTGTGCAATTTTGCGTATAAGCAAGGCAGCATTAAATTGACAGATTTTAGAATGGACTGTGGCATGATGTTCTTTTCATAAAGAGAATGGAATGTGTCGTCCCAGACATCCCACAGGTCATGCTCTTTGGAGAGGTGTTAGCCCCATAACGTGACGCTGCTACTGTACGAGCGTTCGATTCGTCAATGGGTGGGAAACGCTGTTCAAAAAGCTCTCCTACCCGTATCCGACCTCCGATTGCAGATCCGAAGATTATGATAGTCCGCCTAGTGAAGCCAGTAATTTGACCGGCGCTGTTAAAATGATACTGCTGCGTGAAACCACCGTTTAGAAGCAGTCTTTCCACAGCCTGCGCTGAATTTACAGCAGGGTGTGTTTGATCTCACTATCATGGTGCACCGCTTGCACGCGGCGAGCAAACAACACATGCAGTCACACGGAGAAGCAAAACATGTCATGAAATACTCAAACTCCCAAGGTTCCTGTCGGCACTCGGCACTAGGAAGCTTCTCCTGTCCTCAATACGGCACAGGCTGTGGAAAGACTGCTTTTAAACGGTTGTTTCACGTAGCAGTATCATTTTAACAGTGCCGGTCAAATTACTGGCTTCACTAGGGTTACTATCATATCTTCGGATCTGCAATCGGAGGTCGGATACGGGTAGGAGAGCTTTTTTAACAGCGTTTCCCACCCATTGACGAATCGAACGCTGTGTGACGCTGACTGCTGTACGAGAATATCTCGGAGTACAGTAGCAGCGTCACGTTATGGGGCTAGAGAGGTGTATTCTTGACTACCATCCAAATAGAGTACCGCAGGGATGACGTATTTTTGTAGTTGGAACGTGGAAGTCCCGGACTTCCGGGTTCTTCACTGTTTTTGCCTATCCTATAATCCCCTATAATCCTATGGATTTTTGAATGGGTTTTTGGCGCGATGCTTCAAATAAGGTCTGTGGGCAACGCAAGTTTACTGTATTCAAACGTGAACCTGTGTTCAGCGAGATAATCTTCACACATGAGGACCACTTTCATGAGTTTTGAATAGGGCTGGGTTAAAAAAAACGATTCTCCGATTTTTTATCGATTTTTATTTTAATCCTTTGATATAGATTCATATGTCCAAAGATCGTTTTTTATTTTAATTTTAATAAACATAGGCTATAATATTATAGGCTGTGTGTGGTAGTTGAAACATAGTTTCAAATTGACGTTTATTTATGTTTGTAGTTGAAACAAAAACATAAATACTGTAGGCTACATAAATGGAAATGTTTGATCATTAATATCTACTTTTAGAAATTATATAGCCTGAAATCAAATCACTGTGCATAATTGTGAAAGTGTCTTTATTGACAGATGAAAAGGCTGTTATTTACCCTTTGTCATCACCTGGTGGGTAAATATATGTGTAACTAAAACCGTTCCGCAACTTTTTTTCCCATGTATCTACCGGTCCTTGGCGCAAAAAAGGTTGGGAACTCCTGTGTTACATAACTGGATGTATGTATAATTACTCATGTAATTCAGGTTACAGCTAAAAAAACATGTCTATGGTATCACTAACCAAATCGATATTGAAATTAATCGAATCGGATCGAATCTAATCGAGATGAATGGATTCAGTATCTTAATGGATTCGGAACCTTGTGAATCGGAATCGAATCGATTCTTGAAATTTGAACCCAGCCCTAGTTTTGAAGTGTAAATGCGAGCCCTAGAAGTAAAAAGCTCATGCTAACCTATTCCAGAACTACACACAGTGTCGCATAGGCTTCCACGTCACGTCATCACTCAACCTGGAGTGTTGTTGATGTGTGCGCTGCTGTGCACCGATGGCTCTTATATTACTGGGGGAATTCTTACCCTGGTACAGAGGCAAATGTAGTGTTTTTGTTGGGCCGACGAGTTTGTCTGTAAGTCTGCCTTCATGGGTGGAGCTATCTGCTTTGGATTGACCCTGATGCTCTTTACTACCCAATACATCCAAAAACTCTCCCCAATTGTACTTGGCCAATTACCTGTTAGGGTGTCCCGGTCATTGTTCCACCCCCCTCTCTGGATCTGGGGAGAGCCGTAGACTAGCACATGCGTCCTGATACATGTTGTGCAGTCCCCAACTGCTTCTTTTCACCTGATAGCGAGGAGTTTCACCAGCAGGACATAGCGCATGGGAGGATCACAGGATCCCAGTTCCCCAACCCCTAGTCTCGCTGGCCAGCCTCCCAGGCTGGCCAGTGAGACTACCCAAACCCCCAAACAGACGCCCCGACTGACCAGAGGAGGCGCTAGTGCAGTGACCAGAACACATACCCTTAATCCGGCTTCCCACCCGTAGACACTCTAATAGACCCTTTTCACGGGGGCCATTTTGTGTCGAAAAGGCAGGGTAAACACAGGTGCAAGCAAAACACTAATGAGGGGTTCAACTTCAAACTTCCATGATTTCAATGTGGAAACCCTCATTAGTGTTTTGCTTGTACCTGTGTTTACCCTGCTTCTTGAGAAGGGTCTATTGTGCCTGTATGGATGCCCGACCAAGCCGGAGGTCACACGGGGGCACGAACTTGCGACCCTCATGTTGGTAGGCACTAGTAGGCAGGGAATCTACCACTGCACTACCCGGATGCCCCACACTCTTAAAAAATGTCAATGAAAAACACCTCTCTCAGCCTGACTGCTAATTGGATTCAATGTTTCTCAGCCTGACTGCTAATTGAATTCAATGTTTCTATGTTCTTTTGATTGCAGCCTCTGTGAGTAAGCTGCCATAATGAATCCTGTGTACAACCCTGCATCACCAGGGGTCCCCTATGCCAATACTAAGGGTATGGGCTACCCAGGTAATGTTCACATCTGTCAGTGTGTAATGATGTAAGCAAATATCCTAATTACAAGGAGATTTGTAGCCAGTTATTTCATGTTGTGTTTTGTGTGTTGTCTTGTTTGTTTTTGTCCTGGAAGCCGGATTCCCTTTTAGCTACGCAGCAGGTCCCCAGGTATACAGTCCCAACGTCTACACCGGGGCAAACCCAGCCTTCCCCACCGGTAAGGAGGGTCCCAGCTTTGGCTTGAATAATGATATTTACAACAAAAGAGCTAACACAAAGGATCACCAAACTAGAAAGAAATGACTCCACAGAATTATCACCACTCACCAAAAACATGGAAGAGACAATACAATATCTACTAGTGTCAAGTGCTGTCAGTTATTTCAAATTGAAAATTGAAAGCAAAATGCTCTCTCGTATTGTTCATTCTCTCATAATCTCCCCAAAACAGAAAAAATAACAGAAAAACAAGATAGCTTTTCTGAAAGTCTGCCTGTATTCATTATTTAGCACTGTAGCAGTATAGACTGACTTAAAAGTTATACTCTGGAAGATTTCACTTTTGTTGTCCCTGACAACACCTATGGCCATGAGCAGTAATTGCAGGTGAGATCCAAACAGTGTCGCATATGTGAACTCTTTTATATTATATTATATTATATATATTTATACGATGTAACCAGCAGGCACCAGCAATATATATTTATACGATGTAACCAGCAGGCGCGGACTGCATAATCGGGCACGTCGGGCCGATGCCCGGTGGCCTGGCTTGGCCTGGCCTGCAAAAAAAAAGAAAGAAGAAAATTAACCAAAAAACTTTGAATATATTCGAACATTTTGTGGGCAATTAAAATTTGTTCGAACTTTATTTTGGGAAAAAGTGACAGCCCTACTCAGTGGTGCGTCATTATGGATCCCACTGGAGATCGCTATGACACGTGGGCGGCTGGGCGCAGAGTGTGTGTGTGCGCGATTTCAGCTGTCAAATTGGAACAAAAGGCTCGCTCCTGCCCAATCCCGGCGCTTGACTGCTCTGCTGCATAGGTTGAGGCGATGTCTCGTCATAAAGCTGGGGTAGCTGGCTGGGGGCGTGGTCAGGGTGGGGTAAATCCCCCATTCTTCACAGGTAGCATTTAGCTGCTAGCCCAGCCCAGGCAGACACGATCGGGGATTTAACCCCCGCAGTAAATGCACATCTGAACAGACAGTCTATGTACCTGCTCTAGAAT
The DNA here is from genome assembly GCF_964638095.1 of Poromitra crassiceps. NCBI lineage: Eukaryota > Metazoa > Chordata > Actinopteri > Beryciformes > Melamphaidae > Poromitra > Poromitra crassiceps. Next base: position 91,057,610 of record NC_139624.1, on the reverse strand, counting down.
CCCCAATCCTGTAGTGTAGAGCCGCAGCACCGTCAGTTCATTGAGATATATGGGGGGTTTTACCCCACCCACGCGCCAGCCGTATAACAGTTTGTGGACGTCCCCACACAGACCTGTCTCTCTAGGCGGGCGCAGGGTGTGTTCTGCCCAAATCTCCAGTGGGATCCATAACGCGGAAACAACAGCAACTTGTTCCTACTTCCTACTCCACCTACCCTCTCTGGTGGACCAATCACTGCTGGGTGATGGGAAACACATAAATAACTGTGCCGCTTGTGATATCTTTTTTTGTTTGTTTGTTTTGGGCCGGAAGACGGAAGTTCATAAATGTTGCAATAGAGAGATGTAAGGGCTTTCATCAATGGGCCATAGGCTCAATCACCATTGTGTTAACTCAGTTGATGATATATAGTGACTTTACAGACATTTATTTAGATGAAAATCTTCCGGATTATAACTTTAAATCGATGTTTAGCAATGCTACAGCTAGGATTTCGACATAGCACAGCTGTGTCATCAACATGTGTTCCAACATACTGTGAATCAAGCTGAAGCTATTTCTCTACAACCTGTTCATCTCAGTTGAGTGATTTTTCACAAGCCCAGATTCAATATGATGGTGTTTTCATATTGCTACATTATACAGTACTAGTCAAACGTTTGGATACACTTTCTCATTTAAGTGAATGGGAAGGTGTGTTCAAAGTTTTGACTGGTACCGTATGTAGATTATCTACAGTACTCTACAGCCTTAACTACCACAGTGTTTTTCATGCATAGAGGAATCCCCCCCCCCACAGTGGTTTTAGCCACCCTCCAAAGGCGTGATACTGTATATTTCAGGATAACCCTGACTAACTCAAAATCAAGCATCATTCATCATTTAGAGAATTTCAAAGTTAAAGTCCCACATGTATACCTTGAAATGACTTCCTATCTCAAATGTTGGGTGTTCTTAGTCTGAGTCACCTAGTAGAAGCAGGCTGTGAGGATAAGCTTTGCTATGGGCTCTGACCACTTCAGTCGGAGCGAAGGGAAATCCCTTTCGTCTTCCTGCCAGTCGCTCTCAAAAGCCTCCGCCGTTGTGAAACGACAACAACAACGCGGTAGAGCTGTCACTTTTTCCCAAAATAAAGTTCGAACGAACTTTAATTGCACGCAAAATGTTCGAATATATTCGAACATTGGTTAATTTTGGTTAATTAATTTAAAAAAAATGTTTTGCAGGCCAGGCCACCGGGCATCGGCCCGACGTGCCCGATTATGCAGTCCGCGCCTGCCGGTTACATCGTATAAATATATAGAATATAATATAAAATATTAAAAAAAAATCCTCAGCTGTCCTCATGGTCCAGTCAGTCAGCTCCTCTCCGCTGCTGTGTTAGCTTGGACGCTCACAGTCACAACACTGCCTCACAAACTTGGCTGCATCCAACTCGAGACAACCTTTCAGACCCTCCTGGATCTTTCTCAGAAGAGACTAACGCGACAAATCTGGAGACTTTTTCTGACATGGGATTAACATTACCAGCAAGCAGCAGTAAGCAGGCAATGACGATAGCTGGGTAAGTCCCGCTAGCATCGATGCTAAGTTAGAAAACAATGTTTTTTTTGTTGTTTTTTTATTAAAAAAAATTAATAATTCGAACATGTCAATTACATTCGAACATGCCCCCCCTCCCCCACATTCGAAGTTAAATTTGAATTTCGAATAAAAAGTGACAGCCCTACAACGCGGTGGCTCACCTGGTAGAACGCGGACCACCAAGGCTTAAGCTGCGTTCACACCGACCTATTAAAGTTTTTCACTGGCATCGAGTTTACATACAAAGTCAATGTAAACGAGCGATTGAGCGTATATTCGCCCGGGAGAAAAATCGCTGGGCGTCCAAGCGACAGAGACAGAGCGATAGGGAGAAAATATGCTCGTCGCCGCAGATGAAATATCCCAACTCAAACGAAAATACGCTGGCATCAGTTGCTCGCTGTTCAACGCTGATTGGCTGCCGTGTGAGAGCGAGTCAAGGATCCCACTGGCTTGGAACAAACCACTGGTTTATTGTGTGGCAACAAACCGCATTGACAGGCTGACAGCTGACATGAAGTGAAGTCTGTACTACCGGTATGGAGCTCGCATTAGGAGCACGCTGATAGGCTTAGCTTGTAAACATCTACGGTGGCTCATAGTGGACAAACAGCATGACATTGCGTAACGTTATAGCCCACACATGTCCGTCAATTCGTGTGCCTGTTGATGAGCGATTTAAACAGAGCGACAGAGCGATTCCAAAGGGTTGAATCAAGCGACAGAGCGAAAAATAAATATCTCTGTGTGAACACAGCTTAAAGGCCGGCTTTTCCGTGGGGGATATGAATATATATTAAATCTCACGCCCCTAAGGTTTTCAAATCCGTTGAAATTTTTGAAATTGGTTGTTTACAGCCTGAGATATCACCAGAAATCCACTCTGTGTGGGGGGGTGGGGGGTGGGGGGGAGGTGCGGGTGCGGGGACTCGAAATACTACATTTCCCACAATGCACTGGGCTTGCGTGGCCTTCGTTTCCATGCCCACCCCTCAGGCGTTTGGCTGATATCAAACTCCAGTAGGTGGCGGTAATGCACATATATGTTTGCCAACCGCCATAAAACTCAAAGAAGAAGAAGAAGAAGGCTTCGACAATAATACATGGAGAGAAGAAGAAATAAATCGAAAATAAATCGAAAATAAATTGCCTCCAAATTGCACCAAATTTAAACTGAAGTATATATGTCGGGAGATGTCTTCATAAAAAAAAATTCATGCATTTTAAGGCATTTTCGTAGGAGTTACGCGCATCTGATGATGTAACTATTTTCTGTAAAAATGTGTAAAAACGGGTACATTGCTCAGCGTTGATTTCGTTACTTCAACCCACCTACTACTAGATGTAAAATTTGACGAGCTTTCCAATGCCGCCAGTCACGTGTCTGTCCGTGCTTACGTTCCCGAGAAAATCGTCTCTTTGCAAGGAGCTATGGAAAGCTAACCTAGCTAGTACAGCAGGCTAGGTGGTCGAAAAAGATGGCTGCCTTTTTGTTTTTCTTCAGACCTCTGAAGGGGCGTGGAGGACCTCTAGAGGCAGGACCATGGCTCACAACAGTTGTAGTTCATAGGTGCACGACTTCCGCAAGGCGGACTTGGGCCAGATGACGCGAAACGCGTCGGCTGGCCCAAAAAATATGTGAGAGATGCTTGATATCTCTGGGAGTGAAGCTCCAATTTCAAAAATTTCAACGGATTCGAAAACCTTAGGGGCGTGAGATTTAATATATATTCATATCCCCCACGGAAAAGCCGTCCTTTAAGTCCTTTATCTCGGTGTGAACACAGCTTTAGTCCTTTAATAAATATCTCGGTGTGAACACAGCTTTAGTCCTTTAATAAATATCTCGGTGTGAACACAGCTTGAGTCCTTTGCCTGGCTGACCCGGGTTTGAATCCGACTCATGGTCCTTTGCTGCATGTCATCTCCTCTCTCTCTCTCTCTCCCCACCTTTCCTGTCCGCTATGGAAGGATTTGCAGTATCTAAATGCAAGAGGTCGTTCAAGCAATTTGAGAGCATGATTGATCGATTTCAGATTTTGGACCCTTGGACTCAAATATCCCCAACAGTGTTTAAATTAGCTCTGCTTGTCCTCAAACTGTACGCTCACACAAACATTTTCTGCTTGGATGAAGTTACTGCACTCACACTCAAAAATCCCCTGCTCACGCTTACATTTGCTCTGTCCGCGTTCAAACTTCTGTGCCTGCATGCAAATGTCCTCCCCTCCCCCAAACTGCTTCTGTGCACTTTTGACAAAGATTTGGATTGTGCAATAAAGCATGCCTGCTTGGTACTTCCACTGGATGGTTGTAAAGATAACAGAGCCTTTTTCCCCGCTAGACCAGGGTAAAAGGAGCCAGACTCTCTCCTGCACTGGTACATGTGAAACGGAGATAGTCTGGCAAGCAAGACTAAGGTGCCGTAAAAACACATTGCTCCTTAAGTTAAGACAATGACTGATTTATTGAGCTATCAGGACAACTCTGACTACACACCAACCAAAAAATCAAGCATTTTTACTGTACCAATTTAGAGAATTTTAAGTCTTACATTTGTACATTGAAATGGCTGTCTGAAGATTGGGGTGCCGTGAAAACACATTGCTCCATCATTTCTGAGAACCACTGTTATATCTGTATTCAGGAGAACCCTGACTATACACTAACTTACTGTTGTGCGTAGTCACCCCCAAAAGGCCCATTCCAAGCCAGGAAAAACCCTGCTACCCTACCCTACCTGGCATCCCCTCAGCACTGACTCCAAATGCACAGTCACTCTTGCTTTCCAGTGTAGTATTGATCAATTATACAGTAAAGATGTAATCCACCTGCATCACATCCATCCTGTCAGAGGGACACAACACTGACTGGCTGCTACCTGATTTAATTATACAGTAAAGATATAATCCACCTGCATCATATCCATCCTGTCAGAGGGAGACAACACTGACTGGCTGCTACCTGATTTAATTATACAGTAAATATATAATCCACCTGCATCATATCCATCCTGTCAGAGGGAGACAACACTGACTGGCTGCTACCTGATTTAATTATACAGTAAATATATAATCCACCTGCATCATATCCATCCTGTCAGAGGGAGACAACACTGACTGGCTGCTACCTGATTTAATTATACAGTAAATATATAATCCACCTGCATCATATCCATCCTGTCAGAGGGAGACAACACTGACTGGCTGCTACCTGATTTAATTATACAGTAAATATATAATCCACCTGCATCATATCCATCCTGTCAGAGGGAGACAACACTGACTGGCTGCTACCTGATTTAATTATACAGTAAAGATATAATCCACCTGCATCATATCCATCCTGCCAGAGGGAGACAACACTGACTGGCTGCTACCTGATTTAATTATACAGTAAAGATATAATCCACCTGCATCATATCCATCCTGTCAGAGGGACACAACACTGACTGGCTGCTACCTGATTTAATTATACAGTAAAGATATAATCCACCTGCATCATATAATAATAATAATAATAATTCATTTATTTTATATAGCGCTTTTCCAGACCCAAAGACGCTTAACAGAGAACAAGAGACAAGCAACAGGGAACAAAACAGGCAACAGATACAAGTAACAGGCAACAGTTACAGGGAACAGATACAGATGACAGTGGCGGTTCAGGGCAGGTAGTATGGAGAAGCAGAGGGGAGGAAGATAACAGGAGGGAGGAAGAGGGGGGGGGATGGGGGGGGAGGGTGATGGTTTGGAGCTATGGTTTGGAGGAGGTGGTCAGGGGTAGGGGAGGTTGTAGGCTTGGGAGAACAGGTAGGTTTTGAGTCGGGTTTTGAAAGTGGGGAGTGAGGGAGAGTCTCGGACGGTCTGGGGGAGGGAGTTCCAAAGTCGGGGTGCAGCGCGGGAGAAAGCACGGTCGCCGAAGGTTTTGAGTCTGGATGGGGGGATGGTGAGGGTGGCAGTAGAAGAGGATCGGAGTGTACGGGAGGGGCGATGGGGGATGAGGAGGTCAGTCAGGTAGGGGGGGGCTAGGCTGTGAAGGGCTTTGAAGGTGAGGAGGAGTAATTTGAAGTCAATGCGTTGCTTAACGGGGAGCCAGTGGAGAGAGTGGAGGACAGGGGTGATGTGATCGCGGGACCGGGTGTGAGTGAGCAGGCGAGCAGCTGAGTTTTGTACCATCTGGAGTCTATGGAGGGAACGGGAGGTGATGCCAGTGAGGAGGGAGTTGCAATAATCAAGGCGGGAGGAGATGAAGGCATGGATGAGGGATTGAGCAGCAGGGGGGGAGAGGCAGTGTCTGATTTTAGCGATGTTGCGGAGATGAAAATATGAGGTTTTAACAACGGAGCTGACATGGGGATCGAAGGAGAGGGTGGGGTCCAGGATGAAACCAAGGTTGCGTGCCAGGGGGGAGGGAGTGATGATGGAGTCGTCAATGGTGAGGGTGATGGGTCCGGTTTTATTGAGGGTGGATTTGGTGCCAATGAGGAGGAGTTCAGTTTTGTCGCTGTTGAGTTGGAGGAAGTTGTGGGTTAGCCAGGTTTTTATTGCGGATATGCAGTTTTCGATGTGGGTGAGGGGTGGGTTCTGGAGGGATTTGGTGGTGATGTAGAGCTGAGTGTCGTCCGCGTAGCAGTGGAAGTCCAGGTTGAATTGACGGATGATGTGACCAAGGGGGAGTATGTAACAGAGGAAGAGCAGGGGGCCGAGGACTGAGCCCTGGGGGACCCCCTGCAAAACAGAGGAGAGGGTGGAGGAATGACCGGAGAGGGAGATGAATTGTTGTCTGTCGGTGAGGTATGAGGTGAGCCAGTCCAGTGCGGTGCCCTCAACACCCAGTTGGCGCAGCCTTTGGAGGAGGATGGAGTGGTTCACAGTATCAAAGGCTGCGCTCAGATCGAGTAGAACTAGGATGCTGAGGGCACCAGAGTCAGCGGAGGTGAGGAGGTCATTGATGACTTTGGAGAGGGCGGTTTCGGTGCTGTGGTGGGGACGGAAGCCAGACTGTAGGGGTTCGTAGAGGTTGTGGGAGTGAAGGTGGGAGTGAAGTTGGGTGGAGACGATGCGCTCGAGGGTTTTGGAGAGGAATGGTAGGTTGGAGATGGGGCGGTAATTGGAGAGGTTAGCAGGGTCGAGGGTGGGTTTTTTGAGGATGGGGGTGACAGCGGCGAGTTTGTAGACAGAGGGGACGTGACCTTGGGAGAGTGACTGATTGAAAAGGGCAGTGAGGTGGGGGATGAGGGCGGGGAGGCAGGCCTTGGTCAGGGGGGTGGGGAGGGGGTCGAGGGAGCAGGTAGTAGACTTGCCAGAGGGAGACAACACTGACTGGCTGCTACCTGATTTAATTATACAGTAAAGATATAATCCACCTGCATCATATCCATCCTGTCAGAGGGAGACAACACTGACTGGCTGCTACCTGATTTAATTATACAGTAAAGATATAATCCACCTGCATCATATCCATCCTGTCAGAGGGAGACAACACTGACTGGCTGCTACCTGATTTAATTATACAGTAAAGATATAATCCACCTGCATCATATCCATCCTGTCAGAGGGAGACAACACTGACTGGCTGCTACCTGATTTAATTATACAGTAAAGATATAATCCACCTGCATCATATCCATCCTGTCAGAGGGAGACAACACTGACTGGCTGCTACCTGATTTAATTATACAGTAAAGAAGATATAATCCACCTGCATCATATCCATCCTGTCAGAGGGAGACAACACTGACTGGCTGCTACCTGATTTAATTATACAGTAAAGATATAATCCACCTGCATCATATCCATCCTGTCAGAGGGACACAACACTGACTGGCTGCTACCTGATTTAATTATACAGTAAATATATAATCCACCTGCATCATATCCATCCTGTCAGAGGGACACAACACTGACTGGCTGCTACCTGATTTAATTATACAGTAAATATATAATCCACCTGCATCATATCCATCCTGTCAGAGGGAGACAACACTGACTGGCTGCTACCTGATTTAATTATACAGTAAATATATAATCCACCTGCATCATATCCATCCTGTCAGAGGGAGACAACAATGACTGGCTGCTACCTGATTTAATTATACAGTAAAGATATAATCCACCTGCATCATATCCATCCTGTCAGAGGGACACAACACTGACTGGCTGCTACCTGATTTAATTTATACAGTAAAGATATAATCCACCTGCATCATATCCATCCTGTCAGAGGGACACAACACTGACTGGCTGCTACCTGATTTAATTATACAGTAAAGATATAATCCACCTGCATCATATCCATCCTGTCAGAGGGAGACAACACTGACTGGCTGCTACCTGATTTAATTATACAGTAAAGAAGATATAATCCACCTGCATCATATCCATCCTGTCAGAGGGAGACAACACTGACTGGCTGCTACCTGATTTAATTATACAGTAAAGATATAATCCACCTGCATCATATCCATCCTGTCAGAGGGACACAACACTGACTGGCTGCTACCTGATTTAATTATACAGTAAATATATAATCCACCTGCATCATATCCATCCTGTCAGAGGGACACAACACTGACTGGCTGCTACCTGATTTAATTATACAGTAAATATATAATCCACCTGCATCATATCCATCCTGTCAGAGGGAGACAACACTGACTGGCTGCTACCTGATTTAATTATACAGTAAAGATATAATCCACCTGCATCATATCCATCCTGTCAGAGGGACACAACACTGACTGGCTGCTACCTGATTTAATTATACAGTAAAGAAGATATAATCCACCTGCATCATATCCATCCTGTCAGAGGGAGACAACACTGACTGGCTGCTACCTGATTTAATTATACAGTAAAGATATAATCCACCTGCATCATATCCATCCTGTCAGAGGGAGACAACACTGACTGGCTGCTACCTGATTTAATTATACAGTAAAGATATAATCCACCTGCATCATATCCATCCTGTCAGAGGGACACAACACTGACTGGCTGCTACCTGATTTAATTATACAGTAAAGATATAATCCACCTGCATCATATCCATCCTGTCAGAGGGACACAACACTGACTGGCTGCTACCTGATTTAATTATACAGTAAATATATAATCCACCTGCATCATATCCATCCTGTCAGAGGGAGACAACACTGACTGGCTGCTACCTGATTTAATTATACAGTAAAGATATAATCCACCTGCATCATATCCATCCTGTCAGAGGGACACAACACTGACTGGCTGCTACCTGATTTAATTATACAGTAAAGATATAATCCACCTGCATCATATCCATCCTGTCAGAGGGACACAACACTGACTGGCTGCTACCTGATTTAATTATACAGTAAATATATAATCCACCTGCATCATATCCATCCTGTCAGAGGGACACAACACTGACTGGCTGCTACCTGATTTAATTTATACAGTAAAGATATAATCCACCTGCATCATATCCATCCTGTCAGAGGGAGACAACACTGACTGGCTGCTACCTGATTTAATTATACAGTAAAGATATAATCCACCTGCATCATATCCATCCTGTCAGAGGTGGACCAGAGCCATGTATATGAGAAGAGTTGCGACATCTCCATTCATTCCAATGGACCAGTTTTTTACCTCACAAAAGTTCCCAGAAGTAAGGTTCTGGATTAACTCATTGAGTGCCAGCCACTTTTGGAAAACGGATGCTCCCAGTGCCAGAGTTTCAGAGCGTTTTCAGTGATTTCTCGAGGCCCACAGAATATTGTGTGATATTACTATGTAAACACCGAACACGCCCAAAGAACGATGAGACTCTCTTCTATCATCAGCAAAAAAAAGTTTATTGATATCATTTTCCGTTCTTTAGTTATCAGCCGGAGAAGATAGGTTGATTTCACCAAAAACAGATGTTTCCATCTAGAAGCTGAGATAATGAGCCTTTTGTGAAATGAAGCATTTCAAGCAAATCACTGACTCTGAAGCTAATATTTTCTGACCTGAAACATCTGAACAGTAATTTCCTTCAATAAAACAGCACCCCCACCCCCCTCAACTCCAAACTCCTCCTCCGTGGGAGTGTCTCTGGTGGCTCTGCTCGCTCTGCTGCGTGTGTCAGGCGAGTCTCTGCTGCCTGCTATGGCAGGCTCTGCTGCCTGCGGATCCACGTTCGGATGAAGGCCGCTCGTCGGGGGAGTCTGGATCGGGCTCGCTGAGTTCGTCTGCGTTTCTGGGGTTTCGGTTGTGAGCTGGGATGAAGCTGCGTCCGATTCTAGGCTTTCTGCTGCGCGTTTCAAAGTGCGCTGCACCCAGAGTCTATTTCCGGAGCGCTCCGCCTTGTGCGCCGGCTCCCAGCACGACACCAAATGGCTTTGGTTTTCTTTTCTGGCGGCTAATCGTGTGGAGAAACTATCGCAGCAGAGACACAGGGGCTCAGTTGTGGGAGCGGATTGGCTGCTGTTCGCAGCTAACGTTAGCTCCAGCCAGAGCAATCTGTGCCGCTCTGGCTCATGCATCGGTTTCTCTTTCATCACGGCTTTTTCTGCTGTTTTTCCTCAACTTTCTCTAATCTGGAGAGCACTGTCGCCACCTAATGGGTCCGTAAAATAGGTTATACACCTTCAATAGCTCCAATATTTTTACGGGAGATGCATGAGGCTTTGATCCACGTCCCACCGTCAAAAAACGCATTTGCCATCTTTAGACGTCATTGGCACTCTACGTTACTATTTGATTTGACGTCGTTCGACGTCATTGGCACTCAATGCAGCGCTGTCGAGTTGCAGTTTGTGATGTACAGTTTGTGATGTACTTTGAAAGGGTCAGACGTTTAAAGAATCAAATTGTATATTATCAGCTTTATTTTAGGATTCAAATGTAGCGAGAGCCCCCAGAACTGACTGGCTGCTACCTGATTTGTAATAGAAGGCTAATATAAGTGTGATTTATGGTACATTTGATATGTGCAGCACTAACCTGAAATGTTTCCCGCCCGCCCCAGGCTACGCTCCAGGCACTCCTTTCAAAATGTCCTGTTCCCCCACCACGGGGACTGTCCCGCCGTACTCCACCTCACCCAGCCCTTACCCCAGCCCCTACCCTGCTGCCGTGTACTCTGTCAGGAGCACCTACCCCCAACAGAACCCCTACGCACAGGTCAGTATGTTCACTTACCCCAGCCCCTACCCTGCTGCTGTGTACTCTGTCAGGAGCACCTACCCCCAACAGAACCCCTACGCACAGGTCAGTATGTTCACTTGCACCACATCATAAATGGTGTGTGATACCATTACCTATGTCCTACGCTACATCTTGCATAATGGTTCCTGGGTTTACATCAGGTGAGCTGTAGCATAGATGATGGATTAATTGTATCTGGCCATAGTAATCCATGTTTCAGATTATTTGACGTGGGATTGTATGAGGTACCGTAAAACCCGGTAAATAAGACGCATCGCTATTCACCTTATGTTCAGACCTTACAGTGGGCCAAATTCTTCCGGGTCCTGTTAACACTTCCGGCGGTCATGGCGCAAAATAAGAGTTGTTTTTGGAGCGGACAGTGAAGGGGTAAAATAAAGAACGTAGCGTACTACCGTAAATTCCGGACTATAAGGCGCACCGGTGTATAAGCCGCACCTTCAAAGTTGACTATTTTTTTCTTACTGTATATAAGCCGCACCGGACTATAAGCCGCGGGTGTTTTAATGGTATTTTTCTTTTTTTTTTTTTTTTTTTTATTGTGTTTTAATGTTTAATTACCATATGTAATGCTCCCATTTATTAACATTTCAACAAAACAACATAACACAACACCACCTGTGTTGTTATTTACAGTGCACACAGTGTCATACAGTGTCATACAGTGTCATACAGTGTGGTGAAAAGAGGGCAAGAGAGGAAATTAAAACAGAAGTGGCTTTATAGTTAGAAAGAGGGCTAAAAAAGAGAGATTTTTTTTTTTTTTTTGAAAAAATCCATAGATAAGCCGCACCGTTATATAAGCCGCAGGGGCCAAAAAAGGCAAAAAAACGGGAAAAAAGGTGCGGCTTATAGTCCGGAATTTACGGTACTTTGAGCTCGGTACACAGTAAGCAAGCGAGTATCCACTGTTAGCCAGGTCAGATAACGTTATCGTCAACAATGACGAGCACTTTCTTGTAAAACATACCTGGACTTCAACAAAGAAAGCTTCAGATAGTTTTCTCTCCTCCGAGCGCTCGAGCCACTTACGTCTATAAGACCCGCAGACGTTAACGTAATTCCCTGGAATGCGAGACTTAACGAGCCAGTTACATGGCATTGCATTCTTAGACATTGCCGTTTGCTTTTATTTGGTATGTTACATACAATTGGCCAAATTATTAGTTAATTCAGAGTTAGATGATATTGGAGGAGCCAGCCATTTTATTTTATTTTATTTTTAGCGGAAGTTGTGACACGACCACACAACTGGGTCAAATGGGCGTGGCTACATAAGGTGAATAAAGACGCTATAGAGTCTATTTTGTGGGGGGTCTCCTATTAGCGCTGCTACTATAGGCTGTTACTACTTTTTGACAGCGCTATGTCAACAATGCAATACTGTCCAGCACGCCAACTGTAATGACGCTGATAGAAGGGTATGTGGAAATGTCTAACCTCTTTCTGCATTTTACACTTGTGTATAGGTCTCACCGGTATATAAGACACGCTCCACTTTTTATGCCACCGCCAGCGATAGCCAGGCCGGAGGCATTATGGTTTCGGGTTGTTTGTTAACGCGATGTCTGAGGAATGCCTTGACGGAATTTCATCAAATTTGCCTCAAACGACGACTTGGACTCAAGGATGAACTGATTAGAGTTTGGTGGTCAAAGGTCAAAGTTCATGGTCACTGTGACCTCAGGAACGCCATTTCCCAGCTCTTTAATGCGATATCTCAGGAACGCCTTGAGCGAATTTCTAACAAATTTGGCTCAAACGTTGACTTTGGACTCATGGATGAACTGATTAGATTTTGGTGGTCAAAGGTCAAGGTCACTGTGACCTCTCGAATGCCATTTTCAAGCTCGTTAATGTGATATCTTAAGAATGCCTTGAGGGAATTTCTTTGCATTTGCCTCAAACGTCCACTTGGACTTGAGGGTTAAGTGATTAGGTTTTGGTGGTCAAAGGTTAAAGTTCAAGGTCACTCTGACCTCACAACTGTTTGTTTCATGATCGTTAACGCGATATCTCTGGAACACCTTGACAGAATTTCATCAAATTTGCCTCAATCGTCCACTTGGACTCCAGGATGAACTGATTACATTTTGGTGGTCAAAGTTCAAGGTCACTGTGACCTCACGAACGCCATTTTATAGCTCGTTAACGCGATATCTCAGGAAGGCCTTGACAGAATTTCGCCACATTGGTCTCAAACGTCTACTTGGACTCAAGGATGAACTGATTACATTTTGGTGGTCAAAGGTCAAGGTCACTGTGACCTCACGAACGCCATTTTCAAGCTTGGTAACGCCGTACCTCAGTAAAGCCTTCACGGAATTTCTTCACATTTTGCTCAAATGTCAAAGTCTGGACAGACATGGATGTCGACTGCTCCCTGGTTGGCGAAGGCATATATCCTGCGGTGCGATCATTCTAGTTTAAATTAAAAGTGCGTCTCGTATACCGGGGTTGATGCTACTTATCGATCCAGTAGATGCCGGCACGGTCCCGGTTTGGAGAAGTAGAAAGAGGCCACGCAACCAAAAGCAAATCAATGTACTGCTGTGAGTGGGGCCAGCAGCTAAATGTATTTTAGCCACCTAAAAGAAGGCCCATTTAAACAAATCGAAATCACTTTAAGTGTACGGTGCTATATTAACAACATTTTCAGTGCTTTACCTTGCCGTAAAACCAGCCCATTCCTTTGGCACTACATCTTCTCAACCGTAGATCATCCGTATTCCTATTCATGCTGCACGCTGTATTACTCCACATTTAACAGCACTTTCTGACCCAAACAGTGATCATTCCGCGGCGCAAATAGAATATTAGGATAGTTTTGTTACAATGCACATCCGCATGCCCAGACTCTTTCTGTACATAATTATGTGTGGCCTTCTGTAGATCTGTTAATGTGAATATTGCACATCATATTCACATGTTTGTTTTCTTCATATTCACATATTCACTCTTGTTTGTTTGTGTATTATGTTCTGTTTCTCTGTGCTCCAGGCGCTCTTCACAGCTTCACAACAGCAAGGCGCTTACTACACACAGCCTCTGTATGCGGCCCCACCTCACGTCATCCATCACACGACGGTGGTCCAACCCAATGGGATGCCGGCCGCCATGTATGCCCCACACATGTCGGCTCCCCGCCAAAACAGTATGGCCATGGGGATGGTAGCTGGGACCACCATGGCCATGTCAGCCGGTGAGCTTCGGTTTCCGCTTTCCTGTGCAGTCTTAAAGCCCCCCTCCATTGTATTTTGTCATTTTTAAGATATTTCATAATGTTTCTGAGTCATGCCCTGACAATGTTAGTTAGCCACACTGTTCGCCAAATATCTTTTGACAAATTAGTTAGTTAGTTATTATTATTATTTTTTACCGTTAACATAGTTAAAATGGCATGATGACTTACGACTCAATACACCCATTTCACAGCAACCGTTTTTGAGGTGGTAAAGCAGAAAGTACAGCAGGGGTAACCAATACCATTAATGGTGGTTCCATTCCATTTAGTTGTCCGAGTGCCAGGGCCCTTTACCACCTCAAAACGGTTGCTGTGAAATGGGCCTATAGTCAACTCTCGAACGTCATTTTCAAGCTCGTTAACGCGATATCTCAGAAACACTTTGACAGAATTTCTTTGAATTTGCCTCTAACGTCCACTTGGACTCAAGGATGAACTGATTAGTTTGATTATTAATTATAATAATAATAATCTGAATAATTGTCTGAAATTGCACAAATCTATTATCCCACTCAAATGACAAACCAACCGGCGCTCAGCTTTCCAAATGCACACCGCTTGGGGAAGAGCTATCCAGGCGAGCAGGGAGAGAGCCTCTGCACCAACCTCACCGGCCCCTCTCCCTGGGGAGCGGCGCACCACAGTGGGCTTGGCAAGGCGGAGGCATATATCGCATTGTACATGTATCGCACTGGCCAGGGGTTCCGGGAACCCACTGGCCAGTGTGATACGGTTACCTGCTGCCATCGGCCTTCTCCAGTTCCACTAACCACATCACTGCTGCTTGTCACAAGTTACCTTATGGACCTTTAACTTTCGGTGGAATGCTTGGAATGTCTAGAGTGTGATTATTCGTGTCGCTCTTGGTGTGAAAGGTTTGAACATGAAAATTCTTCAACTAATAGCCACATAATTCTTTTACGTTTCTTCATTCCGCCTGTGGTCTGAAATGACCTTTTAGGGTACGTTCACACCACAAACCTTACTGCTCAATTCAGATTTTGTTGCTCAGAACCTTTTTGGTGTGGCTGTTCACATAATTTTTTTAATGTGGCCTATATCAGATTCCAGTGTGAACTGGTCACAGTCCTGAACTGACCCGCATGACCCACAAAGGAACAATAACAAAGATGTAAGTAGGTTTATAAAAGGTTCACTGTAAAACGGGCAGGTGATCCAACCACGACCACATCATTGTTTGAGTCTTTAGCATCTTTGAACTTTGCTGTAAGGCTCTTAACTTTTCTCTGACACTGCAGCCATTGCTTTCAATATGCTTTCAAACACAGACCGGTTATGATACAACCCCTCAAGTTTGGCTTGTAGTACAAGTGAAGTGAATCTTGGCCCCAGCCTCTGTTGGCAAATTCATTCATTGTGTCATATTTCTTCACTATACATGTACTTCGCAGGAACGTTGTTGACAACTCATTCGCCAGGGGCCGTCAACCCCCACCAGGTCACGATGCCCACGTACCGGCCCCCCGGCACGCCCACCTACAGCTACGTGCCCCCACAGTGGTGAACAGAGGGCAGTGTGAGTATGACGTTCTACTGATAGCAGGGTGGGACATATCAATTTCATATGGTGTGAGAAGTTTTGTCCATAATTCATATTTTGGCTCACCTACGAAGGGTTGGTACTTGGTTAGTCTCGCTGGCCAGCCTCCTCTCCCTTCCGTCCGAAGAGTCTGGCGCCGCAGGTCTCCATAGTTGGATTGCGATGGGCGGCGCGGCAGTGCCCTTGGAAAATAGTTTCAAACAATCCAACTTGCCGTTTTCAGCGTGTAGCAACGAGCTAGCGTGTAGGTTTCTGCCGTTAGCTAAGACATGTTAGCTAGCAGCTAGTTAGCGTTGTTGTTTTCACTGCGGCGGCAGGGCACTATTTACAGCGACACACAGGGAGGGGGGAGCGGAAGCCACTCTGATTGACATGGTCGGAGCCAATGACAGAGTTTGTAATAAGCTGGGAGCGGACATCCGGCTGCCACCGAAACAGTCGCTCAAATGGGAGAGCAGAGTAGAGCAGGGGAGGGTTTATCCCAGTTATGGAGACCTGCGGCGCCAGACTCCTCGGACGGAAGGGAGAGGAGGCTGGCCAGCGAGACTAGTACTTGGTAGACCCAAATAATTTACCTGCCAATAATAAATGATGGCTTAACTTTATGGATTATTTAAACTATGTTCCATACCAGAGGTTTTCAAAGTGGGGGGTGGGCCTCCCCAGGACTCGAGGGCTCCAAACAGTTTCAGGGGAGGCTCCGTGAATGCAAAGGAAAATATTACATTGGTTATTACACTACTTATCAAATGGAGATCACAATAGCCTAATTGTGTGTGATTTGGTTAAAGAGATAAAGTCGTTTTGTGGAACATTATTGTTTTTCCCACTTTCCCAGAGTCAGAAACAAATAAATGCCTTCAGACAGACCTTTCTATATACTGTATTTTGGTTTAGTCTGTACTATGCCAAACAGCAATATCAGGCTATCTTGGCACAATTGTTGAGTGTCTATGTGAGCAAATAATAATGACATCCTATAGGAATGGGGGGGGACACCTTACACCTTTTACCAAGCTTTGTCTGAGGGGAGGCCCACAGTCTCAGATTTTGAAAACCCCTGTTCTATACCATTAATCATACCTGTGTTACAGGAGGGATGGCTCAATGACTTTCATATGCAATGCACCATCTCTTCTCTCCCCAGGTCAGACGATGGTAGATATGCATTCACACTACAGTCCAGTGTTTTCTACTCTTGGTGATGCCCTGCACTGCCAGTGTCTGCAACCAGTTGCTCTTCTTCCAGCATAATGTGAATCTGAATCCCAACCACATAGAAAGAGGCCCATTTGGAACAGGGGTGAAGAATAGGCCCATTCTCCAAGCTCCACCCTATCCCCAAGCACTCTATAACCTGCATATCTCGCATCAAGTGGCAAAATCTCCATGCAAACTCTTGTGTTTATTTTCTTTTTTGTGGACTGTCTTGCAGATTTTTATAGCTTAAACTCTTATTATTAAGTGGTCAAAAGGGAGTTTGGATTAGTTTTTTTTTTTTTTTTTTTTTTGAGGATCCATATGATGTTGAATGCATGTGTATATATAGATATATGAAATAACGCTAGCTCAAGCTACCTGCTGTGACCGATGCAAAATCAACAAAATGCATAAATCCAAAGGAACTAAAGAAAAGAAATAGTAATAATCTGCAATGCTGACTCACTGATGACATGTCTTAAATGTGAAAGAAAAGATAAGAAAAGTTTTCTTCACGCGACAAACGTTAACTTGCGCAACCCAGTGCAGAGTAAACTGTGCTGTTTTCACTGCTTTGTGTTTTGATAAGTGACGCTAGGTTTTGATTCTTTCTCTGAGTGATGCAGTGTATGCATTTTGTCTTGCCATTTGTTTGTATTTTTAGGAAAAAGATGGGACTTTGAGTTTGTGCCTCTGACTGACGGCAATTCCAACAGTGCAAAAAACACATTGGCGGTGGCAGGCATATGACGCGGGGCAAAACAGCCGCCCCCATTATTTTCTATGTACAACCCACACCGGTGCCGGTGAGCCCCCCCCCCCCCCCCCCCCCCCATTCCCCCCGCTTCACTTCACGTCATCTCGTTGTCCAGCACTGTGTGTGGTCGCTCAGACGAGCTGCAGCGCGCTGCTTCCTGTGGGGACGATCACACAGAGAGTGTCGAGCCGCATCAAAAACGCCTAGGCAGCCTGGTGCACCTGTTGAGCACTGAGGAGCAGGGCTGCACTAATATTAGCTTTTCATCTGTTTTGCTCTGTCCCTCCGTCCCCACCACATCAAACGGCATCATTGATTGACTGCCTGGCCCAACTGGCATTGACGAGCCGTGTGACTGCACCTTGCGCTGAAAAGTTGAGAATATTTTAACGTTTGTGTGCCTAAAACCCACCAGGAAACCATGACACACGGCGCAAGAGAGCGTGTGCCAGGTGCGCTGTACCACAGGGAAATGTTTTGGTGGCGACGTGTTTCTAGTGACTTTCCTCTGTGTGATCGAATGCCCCTATGTGTGCTAGCTAGGGCTATCACATGACCCGCGTTACATGACACGCTGCGGCGCCTGTGTGCTTTGGACTTGAATCATTAAAGTTTTTTATTTTTTATTTCTGCCATGTCAAACTCAATAGGAAGAGAGCATGGGCTTTTCTTTGAGTCTATAAGAAAAACACCCTCCTTTTCTTGCATGAAACACTTTTAGGTCATATAGATGATAAAAACCCGTTTACTTATTTTAGCCAGAAGTATTCTTGGCAGGAGGAAGTTGTTTAAAATAATTTGCACCCATTCAATGAGTGGATGAGCAGGAACAATTTTGTGTGAGCTTGTGTTTGCGTGTGAGAAAGATAATTCAAAATCGAAAACCATTAAAAATGGTGTTGTGCCATGCAGTGGGACATTACAATTTTAGACCTACATGCCATAACAATCAATATGTTCTCCTTACTTTTTTAGGTAAGTCTGAAGCACTACATTACAAAATCACTGCTAATGTTTGACTTTTTTTTTTTACATGATTTGTGACTAGCACTACTGAAGGAAAGGCACTCATTCTGTAGTCAAAAGATTTTGTAAGATACCAGACCTGCTACATTGCTCGCTGTTTTACCTCGAGGTTCCAGCCAGACCCGACAATATCACTGTCTCAAACTTGCTCTTCTCTGTTGCCTCAGTCACCTCAGTTAAACAATCTGTTTTGTAAATGTTATTTTTTGTGTCTTTTGGTTCTTGTTTTGTATTCTAAAGAAAGACCAAAAATAAAAACAATTATCATAATCATTGGAATTTCTTATTGTGTTGGGAATGTCATCTTGCCTCAACTTATTTCCAGTGTTCCTGTATGTTTGGCTTGTATTTGATTAAAATAATGAGTTGTATTAGTGTATATACATGTGTGTACACACACACACACACACACACACAGTGTATGTTATATAATTGTATTTGTTTAGGTAATAAGGTGTGTGAGAGAGATGGAGGGGTAGCATAACCTTTTACAATTACATGACCTAAATGCTGTCTATTATGTGTTTGCAATGCATATATCATCCATGGATCTATAATAAGAACGGTATCGTCACATTATCATGACACCAGATTCACACACAGGTCAGGTGTTTGAAGAGAAGACAGACAAAACTGCCCAAGTGAACAGTGTCGTCTTCAACATGCCTGCTCAGGTCTGTGTGGGCAAATGCCATGCATGGCAATGATGGCATGCCCATATTTAATATAGCCTAACTCAATGGTGGGTATTAGGAAAGTCAAATTCCAGACGTGTCTCCTTTTGAAAAAATAATTATAATATTCCACTGAAAAAAAATAAACTGCCTCGTGTCTCACGAGTTTTTATACAGGCAAACTTCAGGACAACGTTTTGATGGTTGGTCCTTTCCCTAGGTCCTCACTGGCGTGTGCGCGCGGATTTGGACTATGTTGTGAAGTTTCAGGCTTCATCGTCCTTGTTGATGTAAGATCTTGTTTATGTTGGTACCTACTATAGCAAGTAGCGGCGTAATATTATAGAGGGACAGTTAATGCTAACAACACCCAAAAGGGACAACACCGGTAAACATCGAGTTAACAAGCCTAATTGCAAGGTTAAGTATTGCTAAGTGCAGTTTAGCATCGAGCTAACGTCGGCTGTGTTGTGTGTATCCTAAACAGTGTAGGCGAGGCGTGGCGTACCGGTAAAAGCAGTGAAAATTCATTTGCTATTTCTTCATGTTGGTATCTAGGGTATGCACGTGGCGTTACTTAAAAATAGCCATTATGCCGCATGACCCATTTATGATAGCTAGGCTAGGTATTATGTTGCCTCAACGCGAGACTCATCAGTCTAGGTCATAGACTGTATGGTCTATATGATGTTATTGTTGGACAAATGTATCAAAAACCAGTTACTCTAATTCAAACACTTTGGGGGAAAAAGAAGGCAGGTTGACAGTATGTGTGAACATTAATATTGGTGGCCCAAAGTGAATAAGGGCTCCATATTGCACTGCAAACGTGCCTTTCTTTTCATTTGGAGATAGTAGAATGAATCTCTTGCGATACAGCCCCTCCACAAGTGGAGATTGGTGCTCTCAGACGAGGACAGAATACTGGAAAGGTAGAATTGGCTGGAGTATGGACTGAAGAAGACGCTGCTCGCTTCGAAACGTTAGTTTTTGCACCTTATAAAATTTGTTTGCCAGTGATTTAGTGTGCTCCAGTCAATTCTACCTTTCCATTTTGGAGATAGGTTTAAGTGTGAAAATGCATTTGGGCCAGACTAAATGTTATACTATGGGACTGTAAGGGAGGTGCACAGTATGTGTGAACATTGATATTGGTGGCCCAAAGTGAATAAGGGCTTCATATTGCAACTGCAAACCTGCCTTTTTCCCCAAAGTGTTTGAATTTGAATAAGTAACTGTTTTTTTCATTCATTTCAGAGGTCTATTAGCCCATGAAAACCAGTTTGGGCCAGACTGTACTCCACATATTCAGACAGTCTATGCCCCTGTTAGTATGTAAGAGTTGTGTTTTGACTGGCCCAAGGCGATTTAACCCTTGAAAAGCTGGCATGAAAAACGCCATAGAGCCATTTTGGAGATAGATTTTTGAGCTCTATTGTTATTTATTGATGACGTCTATATGGTATTGCAATGAATCTATCACAAATACATTGTTTTATATCAATAAACATGTCACAGTACCAGTGTGGTATTCACAGTTCAAAGCTCTGTTCAAAAAGATCGAGTTGTTCTGGGTCGCATATCACCAGCTGCGAATAAGTAACCGCGAACAGGTAACTAACTTCCACGTCGTCTGGTAAAGGTGGAGCTGACATTACTACAACGCTGTGTATTTAACTAGCCCTATATGTTCTGCTCTGTTCTCCATATATACATATATACACATACACAAACACGCACGCACCCCATCCCGTCCACCCCGCCTTCGTACCCCCCTTCCCTCCCACGACCAAACTGGCGCCGTTTGGCAGCCTCCTGAGTCGTGGTGTGGGTTGTCTTGCTGGTAATCCTGTACATGTTACAACAAATGTGTATGTATTGTATAATTTTGAAGCGTGCCTTTATTACTTTTCAAACTAGTAATAATGTGAATAATCTGAGTGTATTCTATTTTAAATGCATTGTCCAATGAATCTGATAGCGCCACTCTGTGGCGACTTGGTTCTGCTCTCCTCACTCTGAGAGCGAACCCAGAAGAATTGCCCCTCGGGGATAAATAAAGTTTTCTGTATCTGTATCTGTATATACTGTACACTCTCAAACGAGCGTCACACCGACGTCCATAAGTCAATTGGGGGACTCTGCCGTTCAAAACGCTCTCAGCTCTCCTACCCGTCGGCGTCTCAGACGTCCGATTGTAGATCCGAAGACATAACAGTCTTTCCACAGCCTGTGCTGAATTTACAGCAGGGTGTGTTTGATCTCACTATCATGGTGCACCGCTTTCACGCGGCGAGCAAACAACATTGCAGTCACACCGATACAGCGGCTCAATCAGTGATCAAATCCAGCGCACCTGGGAAGCAAATCATGTCATGAAATACTCAAACTCCCAAGATTCCTGTCGGCACTGGGAGTCTGGGACGCTTCTCTCCTAAATTCGGCACAGGCTGTGGAAAGACTGCTTTTAACCGTAATTTCATGCAGGAATATAATTTTAATACCACCGCCTAAACTACTGGCTTCCGTAGGGAGATTATTATATCTTCGGACGTCGGAGACGGGTAGGAGAGCGCTCGACCCCCCCAATTTCCTTATGTGTGATGCTGATTCAGAGTGGATCACAGAGGAACTGAGAACAGCGGAACATATCGGGGCTGCCCTACTTGCAGGATAGCAATATTATAAAATTGTGTTTTCAAAGTATCCACAATGCTCATGCAGTGAATCAGAAGTATGAACAGTTATTTTCTGTTCATGCAGGCTTGTAGCAGATAGTGGGAGGTGTGTGAGCTGAGTTGTGGCAGCGAGTGGAGGATGAGCAGTCCTGCACCAAGCAGCAGCACTCCTGCATCCAGCGAAGCCTCCAAACCAACAGACCTCTTTGAAGAATTATGGCGTCAACTCAGAGAGTGCCATCAAAACGCACTTCAAGGTACCTACTAATGTACAGCAGGGATGGGCAAGTTTGATGTTGGAGACTGGGCCACACAAAAACAATCCTCGCTACCAGAGGTCCAGATTGTGACCATGCACTTCCACCAGTAGCCTACTGTAACACCATCACTCCCAATTATAGCTACTAATTTGATGAAAAGGACTGGTAATCAAAGTTTATTATACCAACATTTATATTTTTCATATTCAAATTTAGTAATTCTTCCATTCAGATGACACCAGAAACTTTGCTCTAGCTTTAAAACAGCCCGCGACAGCAATTTGATGGGGTACATCACCAAAATATGTTGTATTAATCAGATTAGTAATGTTGCATGTGCAATGTGCATCCTGGATATAGTTTGTTACAATAGCGTTAGCTCAAATGCTAACGTTAAACAGTATGTGGATGGACAATGCTAACGCCATTAGCGCCATGTTCTGGGATGTACAGTAAAATAAAAACATTTGGGTGGTCTAACCAAACCAAAAATGTCCGCCTTGTAAACAAACAAACGCACACCAAAAACAATATATATGTATGTATGTGTATATATATATATATATATATATATATATATATATATAATCAGTGGCGGCTCCTGAGCTTGAAAGCCAGGGTGGAAAAGAATAAAATAGCCTAATAATAAATAGCCTAATTAGGAAGCTGCAATCAATCCTATCACAGAAGATGCTGGCTCCGATGCGACCATCTCCTTGCATATGAGAGGTAGCCTATAACGTTAAATTGGTCTGCTGCAATCATGCAAACCCCCCCCCCCAAAACAAATCCATGCAGTTTCATCAGTCACCAAAACATGATGTGAAGACTGAAGATGTTGTTTTTAACCATACAATGCTGCTCCTCAGCCTATCAAGCACAGTGCAGCTGGCAACTGGAGCTTGTTTAATCCAAAAATGCACGAGGGTAGCCTACTACAGTACATTTGGGTCGGATCAAGTTGGGTTTACTTTCACACCACAAACGAACTGTACTAGAGTTTGTTTAGAACCGCACCGAGACCACCTCTTTCAACCGGTCTCGGTCCGCTTGTTTGGTGCGCACCAGAGTTCGATTGCTGCTTTCACACCTGCCCAAATGAACCGCACCAAGGGGGAAAACGAACTCTAGTGCGATTCAACCGAACCAAACGAGGTCGGTGTGAAAACGCCCTTAGTCCTTCACACAGCCGACCCGGGTTCCAATCCGACCTGTGGTCATCTGCTGCATGTCTTCCCCTCTCTCCCTCCCTGCCTTCCCGTCGCTGTCCAGCACATACTATCCTACGAAAGAAAGGCAAAAATACCCCTTCCCCTTAGGGGTGGGGGGGTATTTTTTAGGGCGATGACATGTAGAAGCTGTGTGCTTGTAAATGGTCAAACGGAATCCAACGTTTCTCGGGCATCCATTTCCAATGTATTAAAACCTTCTCTCCATGTTACAAAGTGAATCGCTGTATCTCCATTTTGTTTCACTACAGAGGATAATGTAGGGAGAGCATCATTTCCGGTAACTTGACAAAGGGGCGTAGGTTTGGTTAGCGGCATTTCTCGCCGCTGTTCAAGAAACTATTTTTGACAAGGAGTTCCCGATTGGTAGGCAGAGATCTCCAATTGTGTTGGAGCTGAGACTACTGTTTATTTTATGCTGATGCACTCTCTTAGTTTTTCCTTCCTAACTTTCTTCCATTTCTTATTTCCTAACTTCCTTCCATCAGATGTGGCCTGTCTTTTTTGCCCCTTGTAATTGGGCAGATGTGGTTCAGACTATTAAAAAAAAACGATATAAAACTATAATTACAAATGTTCGTGTTTTTGTGTGTTGTATTTCAGACTAAAAAACATTTAACTTTTTGCTGTTTTCAGAATTGGAGGCAAAAGTGAGCAAGCTGAAAAAGGAGCGTTGTTTGTGAGTATATGTGATACTCTGAATGAAGATGATAATAAAACAATAACTCTCACTGACTATTTTTAGCAAGTTGCTTGTGAAATGTACTCTTGTCCCCTTTGGCTGAGCTGAAGCCTTGCTTGTGTTCTACAGAGATGCACAGAGACTAGAGGAGTTTTACAGCCGCAATCAGCAGCTGAAAGAGCAACACAAAACCCTTCAGGACACCGTCAGTCTCCTGGAGGAAAGGTAACTTCTTTCAAGTCAGGCAACATGTCTGCCTGCCTGCTCCGTTATTTCTTTCCTCATTTGTCTTTAACAGGGATGCAAACTAGTCACGTTTAAATGACAGCCACCTTTTCATCCCAATATATGACACTTGAGTGAAGGATTTCTGAGTGGGTTTTATGTCTGCTCTGCCCTGGTATCTGTCACCTTTTTCACCATCCATGAGTTTAAAGAGCATGATGCAGGTTAGACACCACTTTGCATTGATATGTGGGACTTTTATGTAACAATTAGGATTCTCTTTTGTTTTTTGTTTTTCCCCCACACATACAGTAGCTGCATCTAGACTGGTTTTTGTTAAGCTTCTGGCAGTGTCAAACTATCGTACCAGACAGAGGGTCAAAATGCTATTGGTTTTGGTGGTAAATTATCGTACAAATACGATAATTATTGAACTCTGCTGGTGTTTTGGAAAGTTTTCTGCTGTACACATTGACTGTATATTATTATTATTACAGTAAGTACAGTAGTCGTCACAGATGTTATCTGCACAGATGGCCTTTTTTTAAAGGGATAGTTCGGTTTGTTTGAAGTTGGGTCCTATCAGCTAGTCACATACACTAACGTAATTCGGTACAGTGGTCTGTAAGCGAGGAG
Source organism: Poromitra crassiceps (assembly GCF_964638095.1). Classification (NCBI taxonomy): domain Eukaryota; kingdom Metazoa; phylum Chordata; class Actinopteri; order Beryciformes; family Melamphaidae; genus Poromitra; species Poromitra crassiceps. The sequence goes on along the minus strand of NC_139624.1, from coordinate 91,032,659 downwards.
CAGTGTCTAACGAGATCCGGCACCCAGAGGAGCAGCCTCGCGCAGACTCACCAGCATTTCCTCTCGCAGTACAGGGGGTCAACAACTAAAATGTAATTTAGCCACCAAAAAACAACGCCCACCTAAACAAATCGATATCCGTGTACATGCACGCTCTATTTTGACAATTTTCAGCGCTTTACTTTTCCGCAAAACAGCAGTTTCATTCGGCACTGCTTTTTCTCCCAACCATACAACCACCGTATTCCTCCGCTAAAAGCCAGCTCCGAGCCGCAGCACTGGATTACTCCGCAGTTATTTGGGGGTAGGCTATTTTATTTCTCCCGGTTTGAAGACACAACAAATAGAATACATGAACGAAAATATGAGTGATTTTGATAGCGAGGATGATATGCCATTCACCTTGGTGACAAGAGGATACAATTATGAACCAGAGAGAATACAGAAGAGGAACTTTTGCAGAGAGTGAACAGGCAGAGAGATGCGCCTGCTGCCTAAATGCCTGGGTGCCCTGGCTGCAGACCTTATTCACCATTCCCAGGATAAATTGTGGAAAACGACCCAGACCAGAGAGGCCAGGTGACTTGTTGTCTCTAAAGTAAGTCAGTGTTTTATCTCTCTTCTAAGCCTTCCTGTTTTGTAAACCGCGGCTCTGTGCTCTGTGCTGGCTTTAGCGGAGGAATACGGTGGTTGTACGGTTGGGAGAAAAAGCAGTACCGAATGAAATGACTGTTTGGCGGAAAAGTAAAGCGTAGAAAATTCTCAAATAGAGCGTGCATGTACACAGATATCGATTTGTTTAGGTGGGCGTTGTTTTTTGGTGGCTAAATTACATTTTAGTTGTTGACCCCCTGTACTGCGAGAGGAAATGCTGGTGAGTCTGCGCGAGGCTGCTCCTCTGGGTGCCGGATCTCGTTAGACACTGCTCCTCGCTTACAGACCACTGTACCGAATTACGTTAGTGTATGTGACTAGCTGATAGGACCCAACTTCAAACAAACCGAACTATCCCTTTAACATGTGCATTATAATGCCACCTTTTTCCTCCATATTTCTGCCCTGGGGGCATGTTTTAATTTAGTTTTTGGGGGTATTTTGATAAGAATCCTGAGTCCTAACTGTAATTTTCTCTTCCTGCACCACGCTCTTTAAGTAGTTATTAAAGCACCTGTTGCTCCAGGTTTATATCCTCTGTCAAAATAAATAAGAACAAAAAAGGCTTAGGCCACATTCAGACAGAGTCCGACGAGACACAGTGGACCACCCCGCGCTCCATTCAGTCAGTGGGGGTAGTGTGCGTCACGCTCCAGCAGGGGGCTATGTCAAAAACACAAAGGTCGTACAGCGAGAGCTCATGGCTTTGGTGGGATGCAGCCCTACGTCACGCTGCAGCTGGCCAATCTAGACGCCACACACGCACACAGCTCTGCTCTGTTTCACTCTTCACTCTCTCTCTCTCTCTCTCTCTCTCTCTCTCTCTAAAGTCGTGGCTGTATATCTGTTCTGGCAATGGGTGGAGAGATGTGACATATTTATATGAGTGCTCTGTCATTGCCTGCTTCATTCTAAAGAAGGTCGTGAGACCGAAACGTAGAAATACATCTACTGTGGGAGACATCTTTAGCAGTGTGCATGCAGACTCTTTATTCTTTTTATTTATTTTTTGTAAAAGTTTTGATTTATTCACACACACAGACAGTATAATCACTTTCTCTTATAAAACATTCCTCTGATAGCTGAACAACAAAAGAAGAAGTAATAATAATAATAGTATAGCCACATCACAGTGTCCCAGCCGTGCTATGTGCAAAAAAGCGGCTCCATGCCCTCTTGAAATCGTCACCTTTATCATTGACCCTAGCTAACATGTTCATACTATTTCTAACATGAATTCTACTTTTTTTTTTTTTTTTTTTTTTTTTTTTACATCTGGAGAGGATGTACTTTACTTTCCCATAATCTGAGAATCATTCTGGCAGCTGTGACCACTCCTACATTAATCACTGCAAAGTCATACTTCCATATATTGGGCAATTCTGTGTGGTTCCCTAATAGGCATAGTGATACAGGCACCTCCGAGCTCAATTTAGATTTTTGATTGTTGTTCCTTAGTCCTGCGCCTGCTTTTTTGAGTGGATGTGGATGTGCACGCTCTACTTTTTGTTTCAAATGTGTTTTATTTGAGCATGACAATATATATATACACCAGACATGGGACCAAGTCTCAAGTAAAGGCCTAAACATGGTCGTCCGTCCGCCTCGAATTGGAGCCGTCTGGCGGCGCCAGCGAGCCCTACACGCTCGGACGCCACTACGCCCTCCCTCCTCCCACCCTCCCTCCTCCTGTGGAAGCTCCGTGTGAAAATGGCGGAGATTGTGTGCCAGGCAGTCTGAATGAAATTGAATGTAACGTTCCCAATTCTATGTATTAAATTCTAAAAAAACGACCCTCAACATTTGGGAAGGCTAAGCCACACAACTAGTTCGTTATAATCTAACGTCATGCTTTGAAAGGCGACTTTACAACGATGAGCCAAGGCAACGGCCAGTCACAACTCTCCTGCAGCTGACGTCACGCACGTATGGTCGCCGTGAAGTCACATTTTCGATCAGCCCCCGTCAGCCGACGGGGCCCCCTCCCCGTAGGACGGCGCTCCACCCGCCGTCATACGGGGAGGGCGGGGCGAGGCTCTGACGGACGACCATGTTTAGGCCTTTAGTCCCAAGTCATTTGGTCCAAGACTCAAGCAAGTCCCAAGTAATTTTGTTTTGGGCAAGTTAAGTCAAGTCACAGGTTTTGTCAAGTCAAGTCGAGTCCTTAGTTAAGGCAAGTCAAGTCCCAAGTCAAGTCACTCTTTCCCCCCACGCCCAAGATACTGCAGTCTTACCTTGACAGATGCAGTATTAAAACATGGTATTAATTGCCTACTTGTCTAATAGTGATATTATTGGTCAATTTACAGTATCTAAACTGTTAAAAAATGAATTGAATTTGTATTATAATCTTTGCTATTCAGTGAAATAAATGTAATCATACGAAAGTCAAATAACTTTATAAACGCTTATTCATTTCAATAACTGCTTCAAAATCTTAATCCTCTGCGTCAGTTTTAAACAGTGAAATACTGACAGCCAGACTAAAATGTAATCAAACAAAAACAAATAGCTTAAACAATCAAAACATAATGTAAAAAATATTAAATAAACATTTCCTCTCAATCACTGTTAAACAGTGAAACACTGACAGCCAGACTACAACATCAGACTTTCTTACATTCTGCCCGTGTCCCGTCTGCCCAGTGCTGCCAACTCTTTTCAAACAAAGTCACTATTGGTTGCTCAGAAAGTCGCTAGAAAACAAACAAACAAAAACATGCGTCAGCATGTTTTTTTTTTTTTTTTTTTTTTTTCCGTTGTAATAATCATTGACTATCGTTGTAATATTAAGTGCTGACTCCACCCGCCTGGGCCAGATCGGGGAGAAGCGCTGTGTCTGGTCAGACAGGCAGAGACAAGGAGAGACAGAGAGAGAGAGAAAACCCGCACCTACACCAATTCATAGGCAAAATCCGTTGCGATTCACCTGGATTCAACACATTAACATTGCTTCCCATACTCAGATTTGTCGCTAGTCGCTTTTGAGAAATAAAGTCGCCAGGGGGGTCTGAAAAATAGCTAAATGTAGTGACAAAGTACCCTACAGTAGTTGGCAACACTGCGTCTGCCTCTGCAGAATAACTCAGCTGTGTGCAATCAGTGAGGAGTGTGATTGACAGCCAGTCATCCAATCACAACAATGTCATAAGGAGGAGCATGACTGAATGACAATTTGTCATTGGATGACTCAGTCATGATCCTCCTTATGGCATTGTCGTGATTGGATGACTGGCTGTCAGTCACGCTCCAATGAAAAATGTTTTCTAATGCCGTTCCAGCTTGCACTCGCCATGCACTCTGCATGACGCTACCGGACAGACAGAGACACTTGACAACGTTATGTTATTATTTCATTGTTTACTTTAAACTTTAAACTAACAAACACAAACAAGTCATCCAAGTCATCACCTCTCAAGTCAAGTCAAGTCTCAAGTCTTTAACTTCCAAGTCCAAGTACTGTAAGTCTCAAGTAATTTATGTTTTTGTCAAGTCAAGTCACAAGTCATCAAAACAGGGACTCGAGTCGACTCTAGTCCAAGTCACCAAGTCTCAAGTGCCCATCTCTGATATACACATATACCATATGTACATACAGTATATTCTATTCCATGTTTATTTTTTACAGATATAAGTTCGATCATGAAATGCCGTTTTTTTTTTTTTTTTTACATATACACATACATACAAATATCAATACAAAACATTAAAGAAAAGAAAGAGAAAAGAAAAAGCTCTCCATTAACTTAGTTTCTCAGTTCTATTCCTGACTCTCCCCCAGCCCCACCCTATTCTTCTGTCAAACATTATTTTGTTGATATTGAGAGGAAAGTGCCAATTTTATTTTGCAAGTGCAAGATACTGAATTAGAGGCGACCACACCTTTTCAAAAAATTGAAGTTTGTCCATAATAGTGTACCTTATTCTTTCTAAGTGGAGTGTATTCATAAGGTCGCTGAGCCACATCTTTGTGGGAGGAGCTTCCTTTTTTTCCCAGTGCATGAGAAGCAACCTCCTTGCAGTGATGAGACTATAGGATAGGAAGCATTGCTGGTAGGGATGCACCGATTGCCATTTTCTTGGCCGATTCCGATTTCCGATTTTTGAATAGTCTGACTTGCCGATACCGATTTTTGCCGATTCCGATTTTTTTTTCTAAAAACAACAATTGACAGCTTACACAAACGTTTTTGTAACTTTGTTTGAAAATTAAGATTCATAGAACAATTCTTACATCTAATGGGGATCCAAATAAACAATTCTTATCATTTGCATGAAGTAGGACCATCTCACTCAAACACATCTCAAAATAAAAGTGTTCCAGGTTAGGCTACTGGACAGAGCTTTTTTGTGCAAATACAATGAATACAAAAATTTAATTAAATCCAATAGCCTATATCCCACAGCTATCATGCATTTACTTTTCCAAAAGAAAACAGGTGCAACAGAACATCAAAATGATCCATGGACAAGGAGTTTATAGACTGGCTCCAGACCAGTCCTCTTGAGTAGAGGGGAAATGAGTTTATGAGTTACAGTAACGATCTTCAGTCTGAATATCAGGCGGAGTTTAGTTTACACACAGTCCGAAGTTTGGTATGCGTATTTTTATCTGCCATCCGGAAAAATATTGTCACGCACAGAAATCCTTGCACACTTGTGAGTCCGATGCATTTTTATTATTATGTCCGTCGTTCTCATGTCGTTCTATTTGCAATACGAAACAAATAGTCTCTCCTGTATCAACGTTACAATATGACTTGACAGGCTGAGGCAGCAGCGCTGATGTGGAATGGAAAAGCAGGTCGGGGAATGGTTATACTGGACACAATGCTCGCGTTCACCTCGCCAAGCCGGCTGTGCGCTGTGGCCGGGTGCAGCAGCACTGCTTCCCGGGGAGAGAGAGCAGAGAGAGGGGGGCCAGTGAGGTGAAGCGAGCCGCTCAGACTGGACTCCAGCCGAGCGGGACTCGGCCGCATCTCTGTCTCCACGGCTTATTTTCGACTTGCTTGTGTGACAAACTGCGAGATTTGTCTACTTCACTGACGGTGAAAAAAATCCACAACGAGGAAGGTATGCTGGCGTGTGTGGTGTGGTGGCTGGGTGCCTGTCTCGATGCTTTGAGTTGCGCGCACGTCATGTGAAAATCGGCTCACAGAATCGGCTATTTAGAGTGACCGGCGCAGATCACCGATCGAGGCCGATCACGTGAAAATCGGCCATTTCCGGTCACGTGCCGATCGATCGGTGCATCCCTAATTGCTGGGCGTTGGTCAATTTCATAGTATCAAGATTCAAGATTTTTATTGTCACTCCATGGTACAAGTATCACGTGTGAAATTCTTGTGCTGTGGACTCCGTTTACAACATAGTACAAATATAACAGGGCATATGAGTGCAAAAAGACACAACAAGCAATAAGGCAGTATAGTGATAAGACAAGTCAGAGACAGTGGCATATTCACTGCACATAGGTGCACATGTCATGTGCATACTTTAGACGTGCTTAAACATTTTAAATTCGGCGTATTTGACATACAGGTGCAAATAGCATATTCCTTATTAAACATACAATTAAACTCGGCGTTTTAAATTCGGCGTATTTGACATACAGGTGCAAATAGCATATTCCTTATTAAACATACAATTAAACATTAGACATACGTAATGGTAGCAGCTACAGTACGGTACAGTATGGCTAATACACTATTTGTGTATGTTAAGGAGTCTCGTGGCCTGCGGGAAGAAACTGTTCCTCAATCGATTTGTGCGTGCTTTTGGAACCCTGTATCTTCTCCCTGAGGGTAACAGGGAGAACAGGCTGTTGTGGGGATGGTTTGTGTCTTTGATGATCTTCAGGGACCTCCTGAGGCACCGCTGTTTATACAGTTCATGCAGTTCTGGCAACTCACATCCTATCATCAGACACTCCTAGAATAACAATAAATGGGTCTGATTCCAACTGGATTTGAACTATTTCAGATAATGGTTTGAAAATATTGACCCAATAAGCCTGAACTTTGGGACCGCGCTCTACTTTTTATCTGTATATCTGTTCTTCACAATAAAAATCCTCCGGTTAGTTTTCAACCAGTTTCAACACGCATGGAGCGTGAAAGCGAGTGAAAGTGATCACCATGAAATAGCAGATATCAAACAGAAAAAGAAAAAGAAATGAAACTAAAGCTACAGAATAGCCTACAGCCTTTTAAAAATGTATTTTCCTGGTTCACTGGCACACATTGTTTTGAAGGGGAGAAGGCAGAAGGGGGGGGGTGAAGTGAGATCCGCCCACCCTGACGTACTATAGCCGCACTAAACGCAGCGGCCACTACGTTTCTCAAAGTCAAGGAAGGATCCTCATTTGGCTGGGTTTCAAGGATGTTACGTCACCGGTGTCCGCCGCAGTTCTGTTCCAATGTCCCAATGCTACAAAGCACTGTTCCAATGTCCCAATGCTACAAAGCACTGTTCCAATGTCTGAATCCTACAAAGCACTGTTCCAATGTCCCAATGCTACAAAGCACTGTTCCAATGTCCCAATGCTACAAAGGACTGTTCCAATGTCCCAATGCTACAAAGCACTGTTCCAATGTCCCAATGCTACAAAGGACTGTTCCAATGTCTGAATCCTACAAAGCACTGTTCCAATGTCCCAATGCTACAAAGCACTGTTCCAATGTCCCAATGCTACAAAGGACTGTTCCAATGTCCCAATGCTACAAAGCACTGTTCCAATGTCCCAATGCTACAAAGGACTGTTCCAATGTCCCAATGCTACAAAGCACTGTTCCAATGTCCCAATGCTACAAAGCACTGTTCCAATGTCCCAATGCTACAAAGCACTGTTCCAATGTCTGAATCCTACAAAGCACTGTTCCAATGTCCCAATGCTACAAAGCACTGTTCCAATGTCTGAATCCTACAAAGCACTGTTCCAATGTCCCAATGCTACAAAGCACTGTTCCAATGTCCCAATGCTACAAAGGACTGTTCCAATGTCCCAATGCTACAAAGCACTGTTCCAATGTCCCAATGCTACAAAGGACTGTTCCAATGTCCCAATGCTACAAAGCACTGTTCCAATGTCTGAATCCTACAAAGCACTGTTCCAATGTCTGAATCCTACAAAGCACTGTTCCAATGTCCCAATGCTACAAAGCACTGTTCCAATGTCTGAATCCTACAAAGCACTGTTCCAATGTCCCAATCCTACAAAGCACTGTTCCAATGTCCCAATCCTACAAAGCACTGTTCCAATGTCCCAATGCTACAAAGGACTGTTCCAATGTCTGAATCCTACAAAGCACTGTTCCAATGTCTGAATCCTACAAAGCACTGTTCCAATGTCCCAATGCTACAAAGCACTGTTCCAATGTCTGAATCCTACAAAGCACTGTTCCAATGTCCCAATGCTACAAAGCACTGTTCCAATGTCTGAATCCTACAAAGCACTGTTCCAATGTCCCAATGCTACAAAGCACTGTTCCAATGTCCCAATGCTACAAAGCACTGTTCCAATGTCCCAATGCTACAAAGGACTGTTCCAATGTCCCAATGCTACAAAGGACTGTTCCAATGTCCCAATGCTACAAAGCACTGTTCCAATGTCCCAATCCTACAAAGCACTGTTCCAATGTCCCAATGCTACAAAGCACTGTTCCAATGTCCCAATGCTACAAAGCACTGTTCCAATGTCCCAATGCTACAAAGGACTGTTCCAATGTCCCAATGCTACAAAGGACTGTTCCAATGTCCCAATGCTACAAAGGACTGTTCCAATGTCCCAATGCTACAAAGGACTGTTCCAATGTCCCAATGCTACAAAGCACTGTTCCAATGTCCCAATGCTACAAAGCACTGTTCCAATGTCCCAATGCTACAAAGCACTGTTCCAATGTCCCAATGCTACAAAGCACTGTTCCAATGTCCCAATGCTACAAAGCACTGTTCCAATGTCCCAATGCTACAAAGGACTGTTCCAATGTCCCAATGCTACAAAGGACTGTTCCAATGTCCCAATGCTACAAAGGACTGTTCCAATGTCCCAATGCTACAAAGGACTGTTCCAATGTCCCAATGCTACAAAGCACTGTTCCAATGTCCCAATGCTACAAAGCACTGTTCCAATGTCCCAATGCTACAAAGCACTGTTCCAATGTCCCAATGCTACAAAGCACTGTTCCAATGTCCCAATGCTACAAAGCACTGTTCCAATGTCCCAATGCTACAAAGCACTGTTCCAATGTCCCAATGCTACAAAGCACTGTTCCAATGTCCCAATGCTACAAAGCACTGTTCCAATGTCCCAATGCTACAAAGCACTGTTCCAATGTCCCAATGCTACAAAGCACTGTTCCAATGTCCCAATGCTACAAAGCACTGTTCCAATGTCCCAATGCTACAAAGCACTGTTCCAATGTCCCAATGCTACAAAGCACTGTTCCAATGTCCCAATGCTACAAAGGACTGTTCCAATGTCCCAATGCTACAAAGCACTGTTCCAATGTCTGAATCCTACAAAGGACTGTTCCAATGTCCCAATGCTACAAAGCACTGTTCCAATGTCCCAATGCTACAAAGCACTGTTCCAATGTCCCAATGCTACAAAGCACTGTTCCAATGTCTGAATCCTACAAAGGACTGTTCCAATGTCCCAATGCTACAAAGCACTGTTCCAATGTCCCAATGCTACAAAGCACTGTTCCAATGTCCCAATCCTACAAAGGACTGTTCCAATGTCCCAATGCTACAAAGCACTGTTCCAATGTCCCAATGCTACAAAGCACTGTTCCAATGTCCCAATGCTACAAAGCACTGTTCCAATGTCTGAATCCTACAAAGGACTGTTCCAATGTCCCAATGCTACAAAGGACTGTTCCAATGTCCCAATGCTACAAAGCACTGTTCCAATGTCCCAATGCTACAAAGCACTGTTCCAATGTCCCAATGCTACAAAGGACTGTTCCAATGTCCCAATGCTACAAAGCACTGTTCCAATGTCTGAATCCTACAAAGGACTGTTCCAATGTCCCAATGCTACAAAGCACTGTTCCAATGTCCCAATGCTACAAAGCACTGTTCCAATGTCCCAATGCTACAAAGCACTGTTCCAATGTCTGAATCCTACAAAGGACTGTTCCAATGTCCCAATGCTACAAAGCACTGTTCCAATGTCCCAATGCTACAAAGCACTGTTCCAATGTCCCAATCCTACAAAGGACTGTTCCAATGTCCCAATGCTACAAAGCACTGTTCCAATGTCCCAATGCTACAAAGCACTGTTCCAATGTCCCAATGCTACAAAGCACTGTTCCAATGTCTGAATCCTACAAAGGACTGTTCCAATGTCCCAATGCTACAAAGCACTGTTCCAATGTCCCAATGCTACAAAGCACTGTTCCAATGTCCCAATCCTACAAAGGACTGTTCCAATGTCTGAATCCTACAAAGCACTGCGTCCTCAGAAGCAAGACATTTCGAGGATGCCCATGTGTGCACTCGGCGCACGTGAATTACCCACAATTCGGGGGTATACGGTGTATGTCTCGTCTCAGTCTAACTGAATGTAGCCATAGGGTCAGCCTGCTCACCCAGGTCAAAGCTAGGGAGCTGTCCCTGGTGCTGAAGTGGCCCTGCAGGTAGAGTGGTGGTATCCCAGTTTCATTGTGGCTCTTTCCCCTGGTTTGGTCCATCAAGATTGCAAAGAGCAAACAATTAGCGAGCAACCAGGCAGATATGAATGTTAAAGCTAAATGACATTCCTGACAACAAGGGGAGCAGAGCAGCTACCACTTGTGCAACAGACTCTTCAAGAGTAATTTGTTTAAAGTGTAACTTACCCCCAAAACACTTTTTTCAGCTTTTAACCAATATATATGACTTTGGGGGTGGTGTGTGAAGAATTCTGGTCAGAATTTCCACATTTGAGACCAAACTGTTGCCATTGTGTCATTCTCAGCCGCATAAGTGCCCTCTATGGATTGAACACTGCTTTTTTTTGGCCCTCAAATGAATGGGAGATTTGATACATCGTGACGTCACGATGAACCAAAGACTGGGATTTCAAGATAGTTACTCCCCTACCCCCCCTGTACCCTTTCCCGTCTCCTCACAACTCCAAGCCTATCCCCATGATGTCACAAGCATTTTCCTACCAATATGGTGCTACATACACACAGCTGTTAATTGATTACAATCGCCTGTTATTTTCCTACCAACTCCTATGTAACACACTACTATCAATAAACGCCACTATAATCATAAAAGGAAGGAAATGGCATTGTGTTGCTGTAAATCATTCCCAACCTTTTTCATACTAAGGAGCCCTAATTTAGTTCACATTGTGGCAATGGATATGATGAGATTTGGTCTCTCGGATGCAAATCTGATTTGTTTTTATTCTTTTATGTAGCCTAGATATGATTTTGTCCAGAATTCCATATATATTAGGTTGAGAGATAACAGAGAATCCTGGAATCCTCTCAACCAACCAAATCAAGCAGCATGCCGTTTTGTTACATATGTGGGGGGTAAGTCCCTCTTTAAGTGAAGAAAACCTCTTGAGTCTTGACTGTGTTTCCAGGCTTCGGGCAGGTGTGTGTGACCGGTGTGCCGTCCTGGAGGAAAATATGAAGAATAACCAGAATCAGAACCTGCGCCTCATTGCGAAGCTCAGTGAGTTCACTCATTATTCTTATTCTATATTCACATGTAACACTGACTAACTGCAGATCCACAACAAGCAAATAACACATTTGTATGTTGCGCTTATCTACATAGTCTAGAGATGCTCAAAGCACCTTTGAATTACGTGTGACCAACTTTTAAAGTGGGCTTTCTTATCTACTTACATTTGCATTCTTAACACATTCACTGCCAACCGTTTTTTCAATACTGTAGGTAGCTTCTGCCAAGGTTTTTTTTTGAGGATTCTGGCTCATCTTTCAAGAGCCGAGGATTATTTTCTGCTAAGACTTTGTGAACACAAATATCTCAAAAGAACTAATAGAATGTGTGCTTTCTCTGTCTAAAAGAGTTAGTTTGTAGAGTTAGTAGTTATGTAGGCATTAGCAGTTGAATACAGCATGGTTTCAGCGTCTGAGAATGAAAGCTGAGATAATTGCATTTTTGTGAAATTCGATAGAACAGGCAGAACAGTCACTTTAACCATTTATTTTTGGCATCAGTAAGACATCAGACATCTAAACAATAGTTCTGAACAGTAATTTCCTCCATAACAGCACCCCCACCCCCCTCTCCTTCAAACTCCTCCCTCCGTGGGTGTTCTCCTCCTCCCTCCGTGGCTCTGCAGCGGGTGTGTCACAGGCGAGTCTCTGCCTGTCTGTGCTGCCTGGCTGCTGGCGGCTGCTCGTCGGGCGAGTCTGGATGGGGCTCGTTCATTTCTGGGTTTTCGGTTGTGAGCTCAGCTGGCATGAAGCTGCGTGCGATTCTGGGCTTTCTGCTGGTGTTTCAAAGTGTGTTGCACCCAGAATCTATTTTTGGAATGCCCCACCGCCAGCTCCCAGCGCGAAAGCGTTTTCGCCAATCCATTTTCATGAGAATGGCTTCCTCACGCTGCTGTTTTTGCTTGGCTTTCTCTAGTCTGGAGAGCACTGTCGCCACTTAGTGGGTCGGTAAAATAGGTTATACACATTCAATAGCTCCCATATTTTTATAGGAGATGTAAAAGGGTTTGATCCACGTCTCACCGTCAAAATTTTTTTTTTTTTTTGACGAGATAACTCGTCCACGGCAGTCAACCGTTGGATTTCTTTTGACGAGATAACTCGTCGACGGCAGTGAACGTGTTAAATATCGGGAGATGTTGGAAAATATATTTTTTTAACCGATATTTATAGTCTCACTGAGAGCAATGCTCTCTTTTTCAGGAGCACCCTGTTCACATTCACACTAGGGGTGTCACGGTACACAAAAGTCACGGTTCGGTACGTACCTCGGTTTTGGGGTCACGGTTCGGTACGAATACGGCACGGTACGAAAATGGGGAAAAAAAGCAACAAATCCCAAATTCTGTTTTTTTCCCTTTGAATATGTCTGAATTCTGCTTTTTACGCTATTTTTACCATCAGAAATAGTGTCTAATATGTGGGAATGAATAAATGTCCACTATTTAATAAGATCTAGGCAATCCACACAAAAAGGTTTTACTCTAGAGCAGTGATTTTCAAAGTGTGGGGTGCGCCTCCCTCTCAGATGTCTGTATTCCAGCTGTTTGACAGGGCAAAGGCATTTCCCCCCACTTTAAATCTTTATTGTACACAAGTTTGTAAACAGAGCGCATGTGTGGAGTAGCCTAATACTCCCACCAACCCCTCCCCCTGTTGTATTTGTTTTATGTAGCATTTGCGTTTGATGTAAGCACTAATTTGGAATCCTATCTAAAAGCGGCCACTAGGCGGCAGTGTTTCTTTAGTCAACGTCAAAATACCTACATGTTCAGAAGAAGAATAAAACGGCAGAAGAAGAAAAACTTCTTTACCCCTGTTGAAAGATACCCCCACTGTCTGACAGACAACGGGGTGGGTTTCACTTTCCCAGTAAGTACGGGAAAGAACCCTGTCAGCGCCTTAACGTTATTGGATGTGAGTTTTGTTTAGCATAATATGATTACGTTCGGTCATCTAATGGATTATTGGAACATGACAAGGAGTCATCGCCTCTTCCTCACCGCAGCTTGCCTGTCTGCATCCGCAGATGTCTGCTTGACCGCATCACTCATCCCACGCAATTAGGGGTGCACCGATCACGTTTTTTGCCACCGATCACCGATTGCCGATCACCTATGAGAAATATCTGCCCAACCGATCATCGACCGATCACCGATTACCGATTACCGATCACCGATATTTATTTTATATTTTATAGGCTAAAGGAAACTGCCAACATGATTTTTTGTGTGTGAGATAATTGGAGCACAAGACTGTGTTGAACTAAATGGCTAGTAGTAGTCCAGTTCCCTCAGTTCAGTTTATAAAAGAACAAAAATAATTCCACTTCGGGATTTCCATGTTACCAGTTCAATGCAGTTCAGTTCACTCAACAAAAATACTCCATTTTCCGGGATTTCCCTGTTACACAAGGAAAATAACTTCGACCCAAGTTAACTATTTTATCGATTAAGCTAAAGCGGCTAAAGCTAACCGGAGCTATTAACGTTAGGAGGATACACGCAAATATGGATCAAACACAGTGAAGAATAGGGGGTTCTGAATATGGCTGATTCAGGAATAGGACGGATAGTGCTCGCCCTGGGGTGTCCGTAAAAACACGAGGCAGGAGACAGATGGGAGTTCAACCGTTTAGTTGTCAGTTCTCTTCAGTACAGTACAGCAGTATAGGCTCTTTACAGCATTATGACAGGAATAGTAGGATTGTGTGTGGTCTGGAAAAAGGAGGCAATAAAATATACAAACAGGTCAGTAACCAAGCTTGCTGTTATATAGGCCAATTATAGTGATAATTAACAACTAATAATATATAAATGATAATTAGGTAAACTGTAAGTCAGTTACTCTTAACACTTTGAGTGCCACGGCCCTTGGGCAAAAGGTTGCTTGCTGTGCCACATAGGCCGCAATGCATTTTAAAACAGTCATATAATTTTTTTAATAATTACTATGTAAACACTGAACACGCACAAATAACGATGAGACTCTCTTCTATCACCTGCAAAAAAAAGTTTATTGATCCCATTTTCCGTTCTTTAGTTATGAGCCGGAGAAGATAGCTTGATTGAAGCAAAAACATCCCTTTTTTTCTACGAGCTGAGATAATGAGCCTTTTGTGAAATTAAACATTTCAAGCACATCACTGACTCTGAAGCTAATTTTCTGATGTCTGGGTCTGTCTGGGTGAAGTGTATGCTGCTCTCATGGATGTAGGCTGCTCTGCGTGCTCCCCCCCCCCCCCCCCCCTCAACTGCACACGCCTCCTGGGTGTGTCTTATGTGTCTGGTGGCTCTCAGTCTCTGCTGAGTTTGCGGCGCACACACAGTGAATGGTGCGCGACATTCAGCTTTTTGGTTCCGCGTGTGTTTGTCACGGGCTGGCATGCTTCCAGTTCGGAATAATAAGGCTGATTATGTGAATGTGCTGTTGCAGCGTACATGGAGGTGCTCAGTTGTGACAGCGGATGCTGCTGCTGGGGGCACAGCTGGCGTTGTGCTCGTTTATGGAGGCACGTCGATGCATACGGACGGATGCGATGCGATTTCCTCATTTTCCCCAGTGACTATTTCTGTGTGTTTGGCTCCTTTTTCTCTGATCAGGAGAGTGCTGTCGCCACCTAATGGGTTTGTAAAATAGGTTATCGACCTCCAATAGCTACAATATTGTTAGAGGCGACGTAAGAAGCTTAGATCGACACCCCCCCGTCAAAAAAAACAATTTGGAGTTATGGCGCCATTTGGCGTCGCTGGCACTGTACGGTAAATTTCTAATGACGCCATATGGCGTCGCTGGCACTGAACGTGTTAAACACCAGTCTTGAACCATGACTAAAGCCAAAGAGCTCCCACTCATAGAACCGGGGTTATGCACAATAACCGTCATACATTGGGATCCGCATCGAACGAACATCAAAACGACCCGCCCATCGAGGCCGAGTTACAGTGTTATAATTAGCAGCACTATGAGTGCGATCTACATAATGGTGACAGGGTTACATGACGGGAGAAACAACAGAATCACAAGCTACACACGAGCTAAACTCCATCTGAGTAGTGGCATTAATTAGCGCAACAGACAATCAAACCGCACTAAGTGCACGCCTAAACAAACGTTATTGCAATGATTGCAGGTAGATCGATCTAAAACCAAAAGGGAATGCAAACAGGAATATTAACATAATAATGACTTACTGGTTGGTCATATACGCACACATGGAAGAAAGGGATTAGAACATGTTCAACTGTCCAAAGAAAGGAAGAAAGTCCGTCTGAACGGAGCGCACATCCACATAGCAGCACACTTTCGCTTCCTTCAAAGTGCCCGCGGGAACATCAATGCTTGCGTGGAAATTGTCTGTGTGTGCTAGGGTTGCACGGTATACCGGTATTAGTATGGTACCGCGGTTCCCTGCCGTTAAAAAGGATACTATACCACGTTAATTTAGTACCGATACTTAAAAAAATGTCATGGGTTGCGTCAGTGTGCGACCGTGGTGTTTGTTAGCGGAGGAGAGAGACACAGCGGCATTACAGTTGAGAGCCTGTCTCCCACCTCACGTGAAGGCAACACAGCCTTGCCTTGAACCAATGGTGACTCGTGAAAAGTGGAAAAAAAGCTCGTCTCTGACTCTGTCTGCTTCATGTGGGGGCGTGTCGACTTTCCTCTCTTCCCTCTCTGCTCGCTCTCTGGCCACAGTCGTTCAGTCCTCACTACAGCACCCCGACACACAGGACAGACGCAGCGAAAATGGCAGCGGCTTCTTCTAGTCTTGCAAGCCGACCAACGCTTGTAGAAAAAGCAGATGCACGAAGCGAAATATGGAAATATTTTGCTTACGTTGCCGACAGCGAAGGCAAGCCCGTGGACACATCCAAACCAGTGTGTAAAAGGTGCTTCAACGTGACGCAAGCGAAAGGATCAAACACATCGAACCTGGCTAAACATCTTGCCGACAGGCACCCCGACCTGTTCAAAGAGTTTAAAGACCGACAGGTTAGCGAACGTGAACGATAAACATACATGCCCTCAAATAAGTCCAACGAGTATTGTGTGACAAGCGAACTTGTTTCACTGAAAAAGTTCGCTTGTCACAATAGCCTACTCGTTTACAGTGAAACACGAGGCAATGTGCTGGAGCACAGATCTCTGCCAAGGAGAAAGTCGTGACATGTAACGTTTAGGGGAGGGGACATCAGATGACTGCATACCATGTACAATATTTAATAACACTATGGTCCTCAATGCCAGTGTTATTAAAGCTTTTACATGGTAAGCAGTCATCTGATCTCACCTATCCTAATATTTACAATAATCCCAATTATTAATGATATACGAATTCATTGTAAAAAACACCTAGCCTACACGTATGGGGGGGGGGGGGGGGGGGGGCTGGGAATACACCACATAATAAGCCTACATTTCAATAGCCTACATTTATGTGTGAAAATAATATATATTACTAGATTAACCATAAATCAGGCACTTCATGTTAATGAAGCTTAGGAGCTGCAAGTACAGAGTACTTTTTTTGGATAAAACAAATAGCTATAATAGTGTAGCAGCTGTGTGAAAATATATTTTATTTATATTATTTATAAGTTTAAACGGTTGACATTCCTTTAAAATATGTTTACAGGAGAGATTATGTTAATTTTACACTAGATAATAAAAGTTCTAGCATGTTCAGCGCCACACGTGGTGGCAGTACTACCAGCATGTAGTAAAATGACTACATGGATGTGCATTACCTTGTTAAATCAATAAAATAAGTTTTAAGTTCCATGTTTTGTCCCCTCTATTTATTCCAATACTTTTCCTGATGTTTTAGTTTTTTGCCGTGGTATCGTTTCAGTATCGGTATCGAGATACTTAGGCAGGTATCGGTATCGAACTCATAATTTTGGTATCGTGACACATCCCTAGTGTGTGCGCGTGCACTACCCCGACTACCACGTTAATCTGGGACTTTAATACACACGGACTTAACAGCATGCAAATGCCTCGGTAGGCGGGAGGACTGGAGGTAACTTCTCTCTGCTGAGTCTGCTCTAATCACCAGCTGATTTGTGTGATTCAAAGACGCAAGGGGTGTGTTGACAGTCTGGTGCGGTGTGTGCATGGAGGTGAGTACACTGACGAAAGTATAAACGTTAGAGCACAATATGAAAGTTAAACGATAGACATTGAAGACATGAAAATGGGCTGCCTCATGTTTCTCACGTGCAGCATGATCGGCTATGCGATCGGCAACATTAAAGGAATATCGGAAACAGCAGATCACATATTTGAGGTCCAAATCGGCCGATACAGATTGCGTGCCGATCGATCGGTGCACCCCTACACGCGATGTATGTTGCTTGTTTACAAGTTAACAGCCTTGTCAGTGTTATGTAACGTTTAGCCGCAACGCGCAACTATAAAGGACTTTGTCGCGGCTACGTAACGTTACATTGGCAAGCTTACCTCGTTGGCTTGATGTTGACAGAATTTGCAAAACAGCTTATCGCCACAAAACGTCCCATTCTGTGAACGCGGATTTCTATGGCCCTTGTGTTGTTTTGGTGTGTCGTCTTCTGTGGCGTTTAATTCAATTCAATTCAATGCCGTTCAAACAGCGTTTAGGTGCTTCTGGATTTGACGTATTCGTCGTGTCGTTTCATGTACCGTGAAACGAGGTACCGTGAGGGTCGTACCGTAAATTCACGGGACGAATACATGTACCGTGACACCCCTAATTCACACACAGATTCACACCTGGAAGCTGCCCAGTACATCCACAGTCTGATCTGCTGGCCACTGATCAGCTCCACTGGAGCGGTTGGGCTTAAGGGCCTTGCTCAAAGGCACCGTCCTCAGTGGTGGTAATGAGGGAGCGGCAAGCGCTGCCTTTTCACTTTCCCCACCCAGATTTATCCTGCCAGTCCCGGGGATTGAACCGACGACTTTCCGGTCACAAGCTCGCTTCTCTAACCTTTAGACCAACACTGCCCCAGATTATGTTTTCATGTACTGTATATGTTTGCCAATAAGTAGTCTGACTTACAGGAAGCAGGCTGCAGGGATAAGCTCTGCCATTGGCTCCGACCATTTCAGTCAGAGCAGAAGGGAAATCCCTTTCTGCTCCCTGTGTGTCGCTTTCACATGTCTCCCCCGCTGTGAAGCAACAACAACACTAGCTAGCGAGCTAGCAGCCTACACACTGAAAATGGCAAGTTTTGACACAGATTTTGATTGTGCAATAAAGCAGGCCTGCTTAGTACTTTCGGTGGATGGTTGTAAAGATAACAGAGCCTTCCCCCCCGCTATACCAGAGTGAGAGTAAGAGCCAGACTCTCCTGTCCTCCTCTCTCTACAGCACAGAACTGAGACTAGCTGCAGTCATCTGCTGTAAGTGGGCATGCGGTTTAAAATGGCGTTTAATGCAATACAAAGAAAGTCACATGTGTACGATAATCCTATTTTATTGTTACTTAGGCCCTCCATAGGTCCTCTATACTGGGAGTAACTCCCAATATTAGACGGCATTTGTTAAAAAATATTTGCTTTGCAAAACTTAAGATAAGGGACGATCTAGAGGAATGCAGGAAATTCCTTTGTCCTTGAATGAATAAAAAACTTTCTTTTTTAAATGTATCCTGTGATTTGTCATTTACTCTGCAGAGAATGGAAAAAACAGCCTTGAGGATGAAAACAGGAAGTTAAATGCTGAGCTGGAGAACCTGAAGACATCTGGGTGAGTTGCAGTCCTCAGTTTGTGATAATGTGGCAGGTGTTACACTTAGGGGACCCTGCCTCTGCGGCCGCGTGCTGCCACCAGTCCGCCACGTCGGGCCTACAGGGGGCAGTTGGGGTTATATTGCCTACATTGTGTTTTCTTGCTCTCTTCTCTCCTCTCTCTCTCTCTTCTCTTGCTATGCTTGTTTTTTATATGCTTTATATAAGTTGTTCAATTCTGTTCATTGGTTGTGTTTAGCTAGACACATCCTCTGTAAGTCCTCTGAGACATGCTTTTGACTTAGTGCTAAACAAATAACCTTGACTTGACATGTCATGTAGTCTGTTGAGCTGTTAGAATTACTGTTTAGAAAACCAGCCAAACTCTGGTAGAATGACAGCGAGGTGTTCTTTCCAAACTAAGTGTGGCTGAGGTTTTGAGCAGCTCTGAACAGCAGCAGATGTCCCCGGAGCAGGAGGAGGGCGTCATCCCAGACTCCCCCGTCCTGTCGAGCTCACTGCCCATGGCAAACAAGCTGAAGAGACGCAAAAACAGCAACAAAACCAAGAACGTTCGCTACGCTGAGGCGCCTCTGCCACAGGCTCACAGCTCGCTCTTCGACGGTCAGTCTTGTACAAAGTGCAAACAACCTCCAGACGTCTTTATGCCCATCTCTCTCCTTGCTAAGCCAGCTGTATGAAGGTGCTGACAGCTGAATTGTGTTGTCCTTTGGTAGAGCTGAATACGGAGCCTCCTGAGAACCCTAACCCTAAGAGCCATGGAAGAGTAGATGTACTCGTACCCGACACGTGTGAGATGGACACATCCCAGACCTCAAGTATGGCTACACAGTACTCTATCGTATTTACATTTTTGTGCATTCATTTCAAGCAGCAGTTTGATATTTATATTTGAAAGCAATGCTACGTCCAGACTGAGAGAGCTGGAAAGTTACATATTTTCCTTTCTTGTCTCTTTGGTTTTTTTAAGCGACCGGCCAGGTAGATAAACATTGATCTGACTTCTCCTTCCGTCTCGTTTCAGAAGATGTGCATCAGAATCTGGAAGAGATGGTAGCAGAAACCTGTGCCCTTGAATTTCCTAACAGGCCGGTGAGCCTCAGTTAATTCCACATCAAGTCATGAAGAGATAATGGGTCAATTTCTGATTTCTGTACATGGTTTGGGGGGAAAAAGAGGATCAGATCTCAAACAGAAGTGAATTGTACCAACAAATGCAGTGGTTTTCAAGATCAGACCTTACTAGCCAGACATAGATTTGGTTACAGACAAATCTCTGCACCCTTTGTTCTGTCTTGTGGAGACATTAACGTGTTGACTTAAGGCCATAAGGAATAGTGTTGAATAAGGAATAGTGTTAAATGTATATTGTTTGGACTTGAAGCCAGCAGCATTCACAATCTGGTCAGACCTGGTCCATTGATACATTTCTGTCACTCATGACTCTGTCACCTCCACAAGAAGGTCTAAAGCCGTCTCTACTTTCTGAGAAGGCTGAGGTCCTTAAGCATCTGCTGGACAATGCTGAGGATGTTTATTCAGTCTGTGGTGGCCACTGCTTTCCTGTTTGCTGTCGTGTGCTGGGGCAGCAGGCTGAGGGCAGCAGGCTGAGGGCAGCAGGCTGAGGGCAGCGGACGCCAACAGACTCAACAAACTGTTCTTCAAGGCCAGGAACATTGTTGGAGTGGAGCTGGGCTCTCTGACAGAAGTGTCAGAGAGGAGCATGTTGTCCAAGTTACGTTCCATCATGGACAACGTCTCCCACCCACTCCACGACGAGCTGGTCACACACAGGAGCACGTTCAGTGCAAGACTGATTCCACCCAGATGCGCCACAGGAAGTAATTTCTGCCTCTTTAACTCCTCGCTCAGAGCGTCAGACACTCTGACTCAGTCAATAATATAACCATGGACTCACTCCACCTGTCTACAAAACCCCCCCACAAAAAACACTTTTGATCATGTATATCCGATCGTGCAATACAACTCAATGTGCAATAATGGCTAAATACTGCAATTTGTGCAATAATCAAATAATCCACACTGATACGGATATTCATTTTACTGACTGGACCTAATGCACCTTACTCTTTATTATGCCTCCGCCGGCAATAGCCAAGCCAGAGGGATTATGGTTTCGGGTGTGAGCAGCTGTAGCATGACTCAATTTCCCCTTTGGGATCAATAAAGTTTTTCTGGTTCTGATTCTGATAAGCATGATGAGCAATGTTAAAGTGACATCTGTTACATAAAATTAGCTTCTTGGAGGCAAATCGCAAAAATGTGTGTTATCTTTAACTTGTTTTACGTACTATATTCTTGAATTGGTGACAAATCTACTTGTTTTTTTATCCTGGATGTTTTTTCTATCCTCAGAATCAGAATACAGAAACGGCTGCAGGCCTGCAAAGTAGCTCCAAATCTCCCAACAAGTCTAAGGGTGGTTTAAGGTAGGGATGACAGGAATCCATCCACACTCAAGACTATCATGACATTTCATAAAAATTGTACCTTGGTTGTTGTGAATCTCTCGAAAATGTATTGGGTACTCTAAAGTCACATTATAGTTGAGCATTGAACAGAACATGCCACATCCAAATAGTTACAGTATATTGTTAATTCACAAGATTGAAAGAAGAGCAATTCAACAACTGTTTAATGATCTGAAATTAACACGTCCATATTTGCGGCCCTACTTCCAGGCCTCAGCAGTCGTCGTCATTTGCATCCCCGTCTCTCCTCCCCCGCATCAAACGGCTGTCAGGAGACGGGTGCCTGCACACGGCCAAACTGTCAGGCGACGGGTGCCTGCACACGGCCAAACGGAGGAAGGAGGAGAGCGGCCTGGAGGCACAAGAGGACAAACCAGGCGGAGTGGAGCAACAGGAGGGCCAACAGATACTCTCTGAGCTGCTCAGTCAAAACTCCAAGGAGCCGCCTGACCACAAGGTTAGATTTGTGT
The DNA here is from genome assembly GCF_964638095.1 of Poromitra crassiceps. Lineage (NCBI taxonomy): Eukaryota > Metazoa > Chordata > Actinopteri > Beryciformes > Melamphaidae > Poromitra > Poromitra crassiceps. The sequence continues at coordinate 91,010,618 of NC_139624.1, read as the reverse complement.
GTCCGAATGGTTAACATAAATGTGTGCATTTTGAGAAACTGAAAGTCCCACACCAAAATTGCATTTGTTTGAAAGTGAAAAATGTGTTGCTTTGTTGCTAAGTATAGCTTATAGTTTTTTTGTTTAGCCACTTTGAGTCCACAGTTTTTGTTGATGAATAATGAAGAATAATGTTCAGATAGAGGGCTGCTCTTATTAACACGTTAATTGCCAACGACGAGTGTAGTCGTCAAACACAATCCAGCTGTTCACTGCCAGCGACGACTTGACTCGTCAAAAAAAAAAAAATTTGACCGTGGGATGTGCATCTAACCCTTTTACATCTCTTATATAATTATTGGAGCCACCGAACGTTTACAACCCATTCCACCGACCCACTAAGTGGCAACAGTGCTCTCCTGACTAGAGGAACGCAAGCATTTTTTTAACTTGTCACGCCATTCTCACCCCAGCCATTCTCATGAAAATGGATGGGGGAAAACGTTCTCGTTTTCGCGCTGATTGCTGGCGATGCGGGATTGCAAATTTACATAATACATTACAGGTGGAACACACTTTGAAACACGCAGCATAAATATGACCAGAATCGCAAAAGCTTCTCTCAACCAAAACTCCAAGAAGCGAGCGAGTCCATGCCGACTTCCTCAAACAGCGGCCGTGCAGACAGGCACAGGACAGCAGCAAAAGCACTGAGACTGTGACGGCCGCTGCAGCCAAGAAGAACGCCCACGGAGGGAGGAGTTGAAGCAACTCTCCCTCTCGCTCTCTCCCTCTCTCTCTCTCTCTCGCTCTCCCTCCCTCCCTCTCTCTCTCTCTCTCTCTCTCTCCCTCTCCCCCTCTCACTAGGATTAAACCTAGTGCGTCTCCCTCCCGAGAGGGAGGGAGAGAGAGAGAGAGGGAGGGAGAGCGAGAGGGAGGGAGAGAGAGAGAGAGAGAGAGAGAGAGAGGGAGGGAGAGCGAGGGGAAGGGAGAGAGAGAGAGAGAGAGAGAGCGAGAGGGGGAGGGAGAGAGAGAGAGAGAGCCAAAAATGAATGGTTAAAGTGACAGTTCTATCGAATTTCACAAAAAGCCGTTTATCTCTGAATATTTTTTCTGACGCTAAAACCATGCTGTATTCAACTGCTAATGCTTACATAACTACTAACTCTACAAACTAACTCTTTTAGACAGAGAAAGTACACATTCTATTAGTACTTTTGAGATATTGTATGTTCACAAACTCCAAGCAGAAAATAATCCTCGGCTCTTGTAAAATGAGCCACAATCCTCAAAAAACGGCTTGGCAGAAGCTACCTACAGCAAGAAAAAAAACGGCTGGCAGTCAATGTGTTAACACGTTCACTGCCATTGGCGAGTTGACTCGTCAAAAAAAATCCAACGGTTGACTGCCATTGACGAGTCAAGTCGTCAAAAAAAAAAAATTGACGGTGGGACGTGGATCAACGCCCCCCACGTCTCCTATAAAAATATGGGAGCCACCGAACGTGTACAACCCATTCCACCGACCCACTAAGTGGCGACAGTGCTCTCCAGACTAGAAAAAGCCGAGCCAAAACTGCAGGGGAACGCGCGAGGAAACCATTCTCATACTGTAAAATGGATTGGCGAAAACGCTTTCGCTTTCGCGCATTATCGCGCTGGCGGTGGGGGATTGCAAATTTGCATAATAGATTACCGTAAAATACCAATTAGAAGCCGACTTCCAAATTGCCGCGGGTCCCATATATAAGCGGGGTCTGGATACATATTTTGTACATAAAAGCAGGTCCCAATTTGACGCCCGGTTAGTTTTTTCAATGTTTTCTTTTTACCTTTGCGACATCCTGTTGAATGCATCTCCCAAACACAACGAAGAAGAAAAATCGGATGAAGAAGACGAACAACGAGGAAACGGGAACAACGAGGAAAAAAAACACATGCACGAAACTTGCTGATCAAAATTTGTTTTCCGTCAACATCTGATGATTCTGAAAATTGTGTAGGCATTTCCTGAAGATTTTTATACACTAAAACCGACATCTCTGGTGTAATAATTATTTTGAGAAATGTGCCTATGGTATGTTTCTCTGCCAGCGGGCATAGAAGTCGGCTTCTAATTGGTATTTCACCGCACACCGCAGCGGAGGAGCCAGCGCATGCAACAAATAATCTGCTCACATGATGATCATGTTCTCTCACCTTCAGCGGAGAAAGTTTAGTGGTAAATACCGGTAGGTCACAGTTCAGCTCAAATTTTATTTGATTTCATGTACAGGCCAGAACTGGCATGCAATGTGCTCTGCTGCGCTGAGAGGGAGGCGCGGCTCTCCCCATAGACAAGCAATCGTGTGGGGGGCTGTAGCCAACTCATTAAAATAAATGGTTTAAATAAACAATTTCATACTATTTACAATCTTTGCTGAGCAATATTTTTGTACAAAAATAATTAAAGCAGGTCCCAAACTGCCGCAGGTCCCATATTGACGCGGGGTCTGGCTACATATTTTGTCAATTAACGCCCGGGCTAATAATTGGTATTTTACGGTATGCGTGCAACACACTTTGAAACACCGGCAGAAAGCCCACAATCGCACGCAGCTTCATTCCAGCTGAGCTCACAACCGAAACGACTCATGCAGACTCGCCCAAAGAGCAGCCGCCAGCAGCCAGGCAGCACAGACAGGCAGAGCCTCGCTTGTACCGCTGCAGCCACGGAGAGAGGAGAACACACACGGAGGGAGGAGTTTGAAGGAGAGGGGGGTTTCCTGCTGCTATGGAGGAAATTACTGTTCAAAACTATTGTTTAGATGTCTGACGTCTTACGCCAAAAATAAATGGTTAAAGTGACTGTTCTATCGAATTTCACAAAAAGCCATTTATCTCAGCATAAATTTTCAGACGCTGAAACCATGCTGTATTCTACTGCTAATGCCTACATAACTACGGTACTAACTCTACAAACTAACTCTTTTAGACAGAGAAAGCACACATTCTATTAGTTCTTTTGAGATAATTTGTGTGTTCAATCCTCGGCTCTTGAAAGATGAGCCAGAATCCTCAAAAAAAAACCTTGGCAGAACCTACCTACAGTATTGAAAAAACGGCTGGCAGTGAATGTGTTAACCAGCAGGAATTGTATCAAATATCCACCAAAATCAATCCCAGTCGAGAACATAGGGTCTGCTTGGAACAATTTAGAATTATAAAATGGAAACCCTGTAGGAACCCGCCAATCATCTCACATATTCAGATATTTGTCGCTGTGAAGAACAATCTTCATCTATACAGTGATATGACCTAGTTAGCAGGGGCAAGATGTTTATCTGTGTCATATTGAACACCACACAAAATCTTTGAAATATAGGTCTGGAAAAAGTTTGGAAATTGTAATTGAAAATGTGTAGGAACCCTGTGCGTCATGTCTTCACGGAATGTCAAGGAATTCAGGGAGTAGCACTGATGACTGATGAAACCTTGTCATGCTAGGTTCGCCCAGCACAACATGCAGCTTCCAGCCAAAAGTTCAATGGCTCCTGTGTAAGTCCTGCTACCAAGAGGACCAACTGGAAGAATAAAGAAGAAGCAAACTGGGAGCTGGAGAATCACAGAGTTGGAAAGAAAAGCGCTCCCCTGAAGGATCTGAACACTTCCTCTGACCTCCCTCCACCAGCTGATGGTGAGCTTCCAGCCTGCTGCTTTCATTGAAGGCTGAAATGTTGGGATGATTGAAATACATATTTACACTGTACCAGACAAAACAGATTCAAGATGTAAAGTATGGACACAGAAAAATACTGGCTTTATTTGAGCTTGACATGTATTGATGTTTGTGAATGCATGCTAACTTGACTTTCCCAGCTGACGCGAGGCACAGAGTGGAGATGTGGAGTGTTGACCCTGCGTTAGCTCTGTCCATGTATGCTGCTCACTCCTGCACCAAGGACCAGGTACACTCACAACTACACTCCTTTGTTTCAGTAGTTTAGCTACATCACCTGGAACTGAAATGTAACATCGTATTTATTATAGCGTCACCCTCTTCAAATAATGTCACTTTTTGAGGAAAATGATATTTTTGCCTAAATCATCTCTTCATGATGCTGGCCGCCTCTGGTAAAATGACCTAAGTCCTTAATTGAAAAGATCATGCTGTTCCTACCTGGTAGTGCAATGGCCTATGTCAAGCGTGTGACTTAGGCCGTTTTATTTTTGCCTAAGTCAAGACAATGTGACTTAGGCAAAAATAAAACGGCCTAAGTCACACGCTTGACATAAAATGCAACTGTAAGTCAGGCCTAAGTCACAATGGCATGTTCGTAAATTGACCTAAGTCATCTAATCAGTCATCTAATCGTTTTATGTTACATAATTGACAGACGGTGTTATTTGTATGTCAATAGTCATCTATTGTCATAACATTTTTTTGTGGAATGATTAATAAATATATATTCTGTATTTGGTTCCGTTTTTTATGTTTTCTGAAAAACTTGAAAAAGTGACTTACGCCATTTTTTTTTTCTTTTTTTTTTAGGCAGCGTAGCCCTTTTGTTTATGATGATTCACAACAATCCTGGTAGATATATTCTGACTTGTTCCTCATTCAAAATAAATTACATATTGTGAGAGAACACTAGTTGCACAGTCCTTGAGTCCTTGGATTATCTGGCAATTCAATAAAGACATAATACTAATTTTGTCATGGCTCTCCACTGTAGAGAGTCAGAGAAACAACATAGAGTGGAGAAATGAGGGGTGAATAGCATGACCCTCTCACGTGCTACGTCCTGCAGGTGAAACTCCTCGCTGTCAGGTGAAAAAAGCAGCTGGCGACTGCACATGTATCGGAGGAAGCATGTGCTAGTTTACAACACTCACTAAATCGGCAGAGGGGGTGGAGCAACAACTATAAGGCGTTACCACCAGGCACCAGGATTAAATGTGTTATAAATACTAATATTTTTGTATTGGTAGATAATGATATAGGGAGGGAGGCAACAGTAGCAAGGCATTTATTTACAGGCCACTATTAAATGCATTTTTTTCTTTATGTGTCAAAGAAAGATTGATGCATACCAAGGCTTGCGGTTAAATATATTCCACACACTGTAGTATATCTGTGTAATGACTCCTATTGCACTAATTTATCTTGGCATTTATCGGAGAGCCAACTATATGAGAGAGGCTGCTATTTGAGACTAGTCACTTTTTGGACATTTTACTTGCAAAATGTACTTGAAATGTTTGAAAGTCTTGAAGGCCAATTGGATCATAAATTAGAAGTTTGGATAAAGGGTAATCTTGCTGTGTATCTCTGCTTTAACCAAAGGAAGGGCATCCCAGTCACATGGAACCAGTGGATACTGACTGCACTTTCGTCAGTCACAGCTTGTTCCAACGTCTGGGAGAAAATGACCAAGCCAGAGGAGGCAGCATGTCTGGTGAATGTTCACTACAGCTTATGGAATCATCAGCATACAGTAATTGTAGCATTTGTGAGTAGGGATGCAAGATGTTTTTGTTTTTTTGCCGATATCAGATTATGCATAAATTGCAGAACATAAATTCTCTCCTGTAGTGTAGGCCCATTATTATGCCTACTCTTATCGTGATGGCCCACTGGTACAGACATACAGTAAATACGATACCTTTCAAAATGTACACATTCACTGGGCAAAATAAGAAGCTACTTCAACTCAGGTTTTGTCAAACATGCCATATTTTTAATTTACGTAACATTTTCTTTCAAACAAAACTGTAAACGGGCCTGGATGATGCTCTCCCTGAGACAATCCTGACAAAAGCCACCCCACAACCTGGCCAAATTTGACCTATTTCACAGGTTGCGAAACAAATAATGTAATCAGGCCGATGCTGATCTTTCATTTTAAAGTTTTTGTCGGCCGATACTGATGACATGCCGATATCATTGTGCATCCCTATACTACTGGTGAGTGAAGCGTTGAACTTTCTGAGCTGAAGATACCAAAATATGTCTTCACTTTATCCATCTGCTTTTGAAGGACTTGGCGACAAGGCGAACGACAGTTTGGATCAAATGTTTGATGCTACAGCGTACGAGGAGTACAAGTCTTTCCACAGCTTCCATTCAGGCCAGACCCAGCACTGTCATGATGACGATGATGATGAAGAGGAGGAAGATGGTAAGCCTTTGGTTTAAGAGGAACTATTTCTTACACCATATGATTTCTGTGTCATACATTGCATTTCAATTCTTCCTTCTATTTTTCTCTCCTAAATAAGAACACAACAGTTCAGCACACAGTAAAGAAAACAAGACAAGGTGGGAAACACTCTTAAAAATATATATATATTTTAGTTTTCCACTAGAATGCCATAGCTTGGTATCTAATTATCTAAATGGTAGAATCGATGTTCCTTAGTTGGTATGAACATGCCTGTCCAAGCTTATTAGTATGTTGCTGTTGGGCATTTCTTCTTTAGGGATTAATAGAGTATCACTCACACACACACAAAAGATTGAATAACTTGCCGTTTGTGGCCAAGATGTATTTTGGACAATCTTTTTTCTAATCAGACCCATTGTAGGCTTTCTGTGACATAACGCCTCTCTATCTCTCTCTGGATCAGAAACCCAACATTTCCACATATGGTGGTAGTTCGCAAGAAAGAGGAGAGAAGAAAACTGAAGGGCAGCACATGCAAGGAGTGTGAAATTGTGAGTTTTTTGTTGTTAAATACAGAGTTGAATCAATCTTTATTTATTGACAAATTGACACATCTTCATATTTAACCCATTAAAAAACATGACTCTCCACAGTATTACGCCCACCTTCCAGAGGAGGAAAGGCAAAGAAAGTTGTCGGCGTGTTCGAGGCATCGATACCTCTACATTCCTCCATGCACTCCTGAGAACTTTTGGGAAGTGGGGTTCCCGTCAACTCAGACCTGCATCGAAAGAGGTAACATGATCGCCTTTCACAGTTTTCTCAATTGAAATCCAGACTACTTTTCTTCAGATATCAGTTTCCTTTGTTGCATTTTTAAATTGAGGGAGGGGGGGGGATTCTAGTTTTTCCCATATCTGTCGCTGTTTGATTCTAAGTTATGTTTTTTAAATCATCACTTGTAAGACAAGACTTAGTACTCAATTCTGTTTTTTTGCTTAGATCAGATTTCTTTGTGTCGCTGTTCACATTATCTTTTTAAAAGTGGCCAATATCAGATTCCAGTGTGAACAGGTCACAGTCCTGAAGTGACCCGCATGCGGCTGACAGCTGGGTTCATCACCAAAACACGCTTAAGCTCATTGTAAAACGGGCAGGTGATCCAACCACGACCGTTTCATTTGAGGTCCTTCGCAGCTGTCCTCCATGTTTCTAACCACCGAATGACTGCCCTTGGTCTCCCACCAGTGCAGAATTATAACTTTATGTCGATCTAAAGTGACGTAAAGGTCTGATACGTGTCACATGTCTGTTCACACTGAAGTCGCATTCCAAAAAATCAGATTTGATTCTGATTAAAATCCACATATGAAAGTGGCTCAGCCACTCAGGTCAGATTTCAAAAAGTCAGATTCTGTGCGATTTGTACTGTTCAGTCATGAAAAAAACTCCACCTTTGGGGGTTGGGGGGAGATGAGATTTGGGCCCTTTTGCCTGCAGTGTGAACGTAGCCCTGCGCTTACTTTAGTTTTAGATAGTGCTAAATGAATATAGAGGTATTAATTAATGAATACAGAGGTATTATCTTGAGTACTGAGACATGTTTTCCTCTCAGGTTACATCAAAGAAGAGACGAATCCACAGGCTCGCTTGCGGAGAAGACAGCCTCTCAATGCTTTGTTCTCCCCAAAGCGTAACGAGCAGGAAACCTAAGAAGAAAAATGGTTGCCTCTCTGGAAGATCTACACTCTGAACGGAAGGTGTTGATTCTCCCGTTTTTTTTTTTTTTTTTTGCAATTTGTTTTGAATACATTTTGATGAATAAATAAAGAGGTGAGTCCTTGTTTTTACAGGTGTAAGAGCACTGTTTACCCTTTGTGTGCCATTTACTTTGTACAGGCTAATAGCATACGGCAACTTTGATTGGTTGTTTTAGAGTGAAATGGAATTTCAACTGGTATACTATGTCCATAATTTAGGTATTGAAGCAATGGTACTCAACGTGAGGTCCAGGGACCACCAGGGGTCCTTGAGGGGGTTCCAGGGGGTCCCCAGCAAACTGATCATGTTAAATTTCACCATTATTTCATTTACAAGAAATTAACACAAATGAAGAAGGTAGAATTACTATTTTGATCGTAGTTTCATTATCTCTCTAATTTCAATACACACGTCGTCATATTCTGGACAAAATCATACTTAACAAATATTCTCAGATTTAATCAAAGATTTTCATCTAAATAAATATCTGTTAAGTCACAATCTTTGTAAGATCACTAAATAACTTTGAATAGTGAGTTAGCATAATGGACAATGGTAATTGAGCCTATGGCCCATTGATAGAACCCTTTGCATTTTCAGTATTGCAGCACTCTGGTGACACAGGGTGGGCGGAGCTAACACAATAGACTCACTGCAGGTTACTGTAAGTTCCCGACAACTCTTGTGTAGCATAACAAACGACTTTTTGCTGGTCTCTAGCATTATGGGTGGGTTACAAACTGACAATGTCACGCAACGCTGGATCTCACCTGCAATTACCACTCATCACCACAGGTGTCACCCAAGAGAACAAAATTGAAAACTTATGGATTATAACTTTAATATGAAAAAATTTGAGAATCACTATTAAATGACATCAAAAGGGGATACCCTCCCCCAATTCAAGGGAACGGTTCACAGAAAGTCGACCTGGGTGAATGTTAATTAGCACAGTTGGTCCAGTCATTCATGTCAGTTGGTGATGACCAGATTTGTCATGTTGTCTGCCCACACACAGGCCACCGATTATCAAAGGCAGCCAGTCAACTTGTCACAGTTTGCATTAACCTCTAGACCCCAAATACCAGAGTGGACAGAAGTTAATATAAATCATTTTATTTTGATTATCACAGCACAGATGAGCTGAGATACTTATGAAAAAATATAATGCATTTTCTAGAGTGTATAAAAAGTAATGGAGTGCAAGTTGTGAGCTGGTTTGGCGAGCTTCCGTCTGTTCGTCACAGTTGAGATTCTCTCTCTGCATACACCAGCAGGGCCTCCCCCACATGACTGAACACCACACTGTAACACATCACAATAATTAACACTATAGACCAGTGACTGAACACAACACTGTAAAACATCACAAAAATTAACACTAGACCAGTGGTTCTCAAAGCGGAGCAAAAACGTGAATTATTTATTCTCACTATAATACCATCCATAAGTAACAATGACATTGACGATTACGATTTTGGTCCTGGGGTCATTCACTTTCTGCAATAAAGCATCTAAAAGCAAATCTTATCAGATGGGGTCCGTGGTCTAATTTGCGTCAGTTTAGGCCAGGGTACTTGACGTGAAAAAGTTTGAGAACTACTGCTATAGACATACATATGTTAATAATGATCACTGTACCTCCAGGGTATCTGCAAGTTTTAAAAAGCAAACGGTAAGGCATTTCGATAACTCTTATTGCTACCTGGAATTGAATTGACCATCAATTTAATAGGAAAGTCATTGTTAGTTGACATTAAGTTGAATGACAGATATGCATACTATTTATGATTAACCCTGTTCTGTAAAGCCAACGCTAGAGATGAACGTACAGGTCGTGAAAAGTGATGCCATCTATTTAGTGAAGTGTAGCCCACAACATGATGCTGCCACGCCCGTGCTTCACGGCTCCGACTGTTCAGCTTGTAAGCCTCCCCCTTTTTCCTCCAAACATGATGGTCATTATGGCCAAACAGATCATTTTGGTTTCATCAGACCAGAGGACATTACTCCAAAAAGTCATATCTTTGTCACCATATGCAGTTTGTAAACTGTAGCCTGGCTTTTTTTATGGCAGTTTTGGAGCAGTGGCTTCTTCCTTGCCACGTGGCCTTTCAGGTTATGACTTGGTGACTCATTTGACTGTAGATACTTTTGTCCCAGTTTCCTCCAGCATCTTGCCATCTTCACAAGGTCCTTTGCTGCTGTTTTGGGATTGATTTGCATTTTTCACGCCAAAGTATGTTCATCTCTAGGGTTACCTACAGTAAACTCTAACCCTTCCTCAGGTACACCTCCAATCTCAAATGATGTCAATTAGCCTATCAGAAGCTTCTAAAGCCATGACATAATTTTCTGGAATTTTTCACGCTGTTTAAAGGCAGTCAACATGTACACTTCTGACCCACTGGAATTGTGATTGGAATTGGAATTTCCCCAGAATAAAATGTCAGCATTGTACATTTTTGGAATCCACATTTCTGAACCAAAATATGTTGCATATATCACGTGTCTAAAATGTGGCATTTTACAACTACAATCTCAATGTAAATTTGAAACAAATCAGTTAATTTGAAAACGTAGCTGCCTTTCAAATGTTAAACACAGAAAACAACTTTGGTTATGTTGAGGCAAGTAAAACAACTTGGTTATGTTGAGGCAAGTAAAACAACTTGGTTAGGTTTAGGCAACAAAGCAACTATGGTTAGGGTTATGGTTTGGGGTTAAAAGCGAGAGTAACCTTGCTCAGCAGTTGAACTGGCGTTCTCTTGTAAGACGGAGACGCTACAGGTCTGCCAATCCCACCCCAACACCCTTAGGCGCCAGTGACGTATTTCAACATGAGACAGTCATGAACGTGAATATTAGCATTATACATGTCATTAGACTATTACGATATTCACACATCTAGAAATGTGATATGCAACATATTTTCGTTCAGAAATATTATACATTCATATATTTTACATTTCCGTGGATTCTAGAAACGTACAATGCCGACACTTTAATCTGGCGACTGAGTGAATTGAAATCTCTGGAGTGAGTGGTTAAAACATGAGTTTTAATTACTTCAAACTGCATGAACTTCCAACTTCAGGTGTGCTACTCTCACCCAATCTGGGAACCTGTTTTTTCTTTTAAACTACCCCCCCCACCACATCCAACAAATTGAAAATCTGTCTTGAGAGATTAGTGTTCTCACCAGATAAGAGACGGAACATTCACATCCAGGTGGAATATAAATGGGGACAGAGAAATGGCAGTAACCTGGGAGGAAAGGGTGGTAAAATAATGGTTAGAGTAGAGGTTACAATTCCTCTTTGAAGTAGCAGGTGTCCTTAAAGCATGTGCAAATTCCAGTGGTAACAGTTTCTGTGTCACCATTGGGGTGACAATAAGTCTATTCAATTTAAAGCTGTAAATACCTAAATGTGAGAAATTAACGTTAAGAAAGGGCAAATGTACCTTGGACAGAAAGATCCAGACCCCACAGTGCTCGAGGGACAGCCCACTCTTTAGTTTCACTGTGGCCAACAGCAGCAAAAACCCCAGTAAGGCACTGAAATAAGACACACAATTGATAGAAAGTATTCAAAAGCAGACCACAAAACACTAAAGGGGCATTTGTTCCATATCATATGAATCATTTGAAAAAAGTGAACCTGCTCTGATCAAATTATACATTTTTATATATGTGTGTGTATGTGTATATGTATGGTATGTATATATATAGTCTTAAGTATATATACTTATATATATATCAGTCTAAAGTTTGGGCCCACCTGATAGAATGCAATATGTTTTTCATTCTCTTAAAGCCATTTTGATCTAAAGGCTTCTGCTAAGCTCGAAATTAGTTTCTTAGACAAAAGTAAATAGTAAAGTTGATGCCTATGTATGATTTTCTTTCCGAAGCCTTTGCCTTTAAATCAAGGAAAATGACGGGTAAAATAGAACATTGTTGTGCTCATTGCTCAATGGATAATTCCATTTCATAGTTTTAATGCCTTTACTGTTATTTGAAAATGTGGGAACAGTCAAAATAAAGAAATGTGGTGTGTCCAAACTTTTGAGTGGTAGTGATACTGAGAGTAGAACTGTTGTAAATAATTCTGTGCACGAGCACTACAACATCTCAAAGGATGATGATGAGGTTGTACCTGGCGCAGCAACCACAGTGGAATGTGTAGGACAGAAGAAAGGGGAACTCTAAGGCACCCAGCAGGTCACCTGTAGAGGAACAAAGGTTCTCAGCAAGGTACAAACATAGATCTCATAACCAATACTTATTTGCCACACAGCTGAGCATGTTTGACTTCTAAATAATAGCCAACACATAAAGAAAACTTACCGGTAGGGTGAGCAGCAACGGCCAGCAGCAGCACACTGATGATTAAAGGCAGGAATGGCATTAGTCATAATAAGCTTCATTAGGCCATACCTTTATGTTCAAATAAACCTGTCTGATTTTTATGTTAAAATACCACCCGACGTTCGTCATCAATAATGAGACCCCATCAATTCACCCTATGTGGCCTAATTAAAAAGAGACAATAACTAATATTGTTATTTGCCCACAACACAAAATGACCATAATTTATCTAGAGAGAGTTGACCGGTGTATCAATATGACTCCTTTCCAGTCCATACCGTGCTTTGGAATAAACAAAGACACTCCCCCATATTTTGTACAAGGAGATAAACAGGGTTGCCACCGGTCCTTGAAATCCTTGAATGTTTGTGAATTTGAGGGGGGGGGGGAATCAAGGCCTTGGAAGTTTTTGAAAATACACATAAATAGACATTGGTCATTGAAAGTGCTTAAATTTATGTATTTTGTGCAAGATTTTTTTTACTTAATGTGTAACACAGCACAGTTGAGACGTGTTCACACTTTCAAGCCTCTCTCTCTCTAATTAATTTAATTGCTGTAAAGCCTGCTAGTTCTCATTATATATTGTTGGTGCACAGGATGAGTGGAAGCTGTGTTCAGACATCGATGCATTCTGAATCAGAGCCAGATTACTTGGAAACATTTATGTATCCTCACCTGAACAAGTAGTTGATGCACTGCTGCTCAAGGTCACTACAGATAAAGCAGAATCAACTGTCATTAAGGCTGTGTTCACAGTTCACACATGGTCTGTTTCTGCCTCTCAAGTGGACTTGACTCAACACATTTTTGTGCATAATGTGAAGACAGTGTGAAAAACATGGCTTCATCAGCAGAATATGTGGTACCGGTATACAGAAACTGTAAGCTGAAAACCTCACTCATCAGATTAGGACACTTATTACTTTAGGGTCAAAACTTCAAATGTGAACATGGTCACAAATATCAGTAATATCTTAAGTTACCAAACTAATAATGATTTCCTGAACATTATCCTAGGTGTACTGAAAGTCATGGCATGACAAAGTTTGTCATAATTAACATTTTTGGCCACTCTTCCACCCACCTAAATTTGCATAATTGTATGAACTGTACCGGTAATGCTTTAATCTAAGTATTGTTGCTCACAAATAATTACTGGAGAATAATGAAGGAATTGCGTTAACAAGTGAGCACTGAGCAGAAGTATTCTGAGCATTAAACTTTTCTAAAATGTTGCTCCATAATGGGCAAATATATGTTATCCTCTCTGTAGCAATGTTAACATTTCGAATATACACACTGTAATACAGAAAAGATTGTGCAGCAGATTTTTGGTATCAAATGTATTCTTATCCCTATGCAAAGTGCTTTTTTTTAATCTGCCCATCACTGTGCTGAATCTCACCTCAGATGACTGGATTTGTACTGCACTTGGAATGCTCTGTATGCACCTGAAAATGAATTCACATTCTTACTTTTTCTATCAAAATATATCACTTCTCATCTGTTCTACTGTAATGTAGAACTCTACTTATTTTCCCTGTTATGAGAGAGAGCAGAAATTATGGAAGGGACAGGTTAAGGAAAGGCCAAGATTGTGTAAAACTTCAGCACATGACTCTCAGACTCACCCACACAGGCTAAATGGCCAACAGCCCACATGTAGTTATTCAAGTCAAACTGCAAAGTAGGAAAATGTGTTAAACAGACTAGATCTGGAGGGGCAAATGACAAGAATCACAACTCTAGTGATACAAAAAATAGACAATTTGATTGATGATAAGGAATGATTGACCTGAGGATCATAGAGGGGCAGGTTGATGGCTGAGACCAGCATGACTGATACACTACAGGAGGAAAGAAAACATCCACATTCAAATATGCCCTCTTTTCATTTGTCAGTGTGTGCTGTACATTTCTAATCTGTGGACTGTGTAAACAACAGATCCACAAGGAAATTACTAGTCACAACAATTAGAATTCCCATTGTGTTCCCATTTCTTACATGTTCCCCTTAAGAGTAATAGGACCTCCCACAACTTTACATTTTCACTCCTTGCTGCTCGGGGGTAAGCTTGCAAGTCAGCTGAATACGCGCCAGATCATGAGATCACGATCACACGACAAATCCATCTTGCCACGCTCCATTCTATTGGTTTGACTCTGAGCCACCAGTGCTTCGCACCAATCAGCATCCTATGAGGCAGCTATGGGCGGGCTTTGGTGTGATGCCAGCGAGACGCAAGCCCGTGATAGACAGATGGTTCATCCAATCACCTATTAGACGTACCTACTAGGTATTTTTTGGACGTACCTGCCCTTTGAAAGGGTTTCCCGAGCGACTCGTTCCCAGATGGTTATGTGAAAACAAACCACCTGGTTAGCTCGGGTGAAGAAAGTAGGCAAATAAACATGTCCTTCAACTCATACGACCAATGTATCACTGCAATACACTGCAATATGACCATATACCACATCTGCTAGACTAGCGCCCCTCAGTGGCAGAGAAAAAGTACTGCAACATATCCTCCAACTCATACGACCAATGGCGTATCACTCCAATAGACCATATACCATGTCTGCTAGACTAGCGCCCCTCGGTGGCAGAGAAAAAGTACTATGCGACTAACGCCCAAAAGCAAGTTGAAAAAGCGACTTTTCTTCCAAAAAACGGGTGTGGGTTAGGGTTAGGGTATGACAGACAGCAATGAACTGGTAGCCGAGTGGTTACAACAGGTCAAGCCAGCGGCCCCAGGTTCAATTCCCGCACGACTCGAGGTAATATTTTCACCAAACTCTGAGACTGGTCTGTTATTCACACGACTGCTAGAGGGTGCTTAAAGTTGAAACGTGATTTCAGGTCGTATTCAGCTGCTTGTCCAAACGACGTGTTGGGTCGTATCCAGTTGGAGGTCAGGCTGGAAAGGAAGCACCAACCTTAATAATTTCAGCCATTGCATATTCTGTTGATGACAAGAGAGAAATCAAAGCACCATGTCAAAGAGTGGAATATTGTGATGGTTTCAACTTGCACAAGCTACAAGGCTCCTATATCAATTGCATGAACTTACCCCCCTATGGACAACCTTCAGGATGACGTAGCTGACAACATGGGAGGCATTTTGAAGTGTGAAGAAAAAAGGAATGTCCTGGAACAGAGATGAAAAACAGTGACCTTCACCGCCTATTCCTAAACAGTATAGTGGCTACTTTGTAACTAAAGAGAGGGATACAATTTGATAAGGTTTAAGGGGAGGTCGGTTGGATTTGAGAATTTTTTTTCACTAATATATGAAAGTGCAACATGGAGGCAGCACAGAAAGTGACACCACATCCTCCACAGCTTTCCTTTTCCATGGCAGAAACAGAAAGTGAGAGAAAGAATAAAAACAACCAGATACGTCCAACATGTAGAAATACAAGACATAACTCCACCCTATCCTACTATATGTACAGTGTGTAATTTACAGGCTGCTAAACATACCATACGTGATAAAGCCCTGGAGCCAGCATATATGTTTCCTACAAACAGGAGTGACCCTGGAAGCCAGGAGACAGCTGCTGATCTGTAACACAACATTGAATTAGAAAATAAATACGAAAAGACTTGGTAAAGCCCCTTATTGCCAGACTGTGAGAAGTGAATGACTTTGCAGAGTGACTTCTAGACTTCTAGCATCGATGAGATTACCTGTTGATGCGGCTCATTTCCACCCATCCCAGCTTTCCAGAGAGCAGAAGCAGAAAAGCTCCAATAAACGTCTGCCATCTGAACACATCAATGTTTTAAGAGTTAAACGTCTGCCATCTGAACACATCAATGTTTTAAGAGTTAAACGTCTGCCATCTGAACACATCAATGTTTTAAGAGTTAAACGTCTGCCATCTGAACACATCAATGTTTTAAGAGTTAAACGTCTGCCATCTGAACACATCAATGTTTTAAGAGTTAAACGTCTGCCATCTGAACACATCAATGTTTTAAGAGTTAAACGTCTGCCATCTGAACACATCAATGTTTTTAGAGTTAAACGTCTGCCATCTGAACACATCAATGTTTTAAGAGTTAAACGTCTGCCATCTGAACACATCAATGTTTTTAGAGTTAAACGTCTGCCATCTGAACACATCAATGTTTTAAGAGTTAAACGTCTGCCATCTGAACACATCAATGTTTTTAGAGTTAAACGTCTGCCATCTGAACACATCAATGTTTTAAGAGTTAAACGTCTGCCATCTGAACACATCAATGTTTTAAGAGTTAAACGTCTGCCATCTGAACACATCAATGTTTTTAGAGTTAAACGTCTGCCATCTGAACACATCAATGTTTTTAGAGTTAAACGTCTGCCATCTGAACACATCAATGTTTTAAGAGTTAAACGTCTGCCATCTGAACACATCAATGTTTTAAGAGTTAAACGTCTGCCATCTGAACACATCAATGTTTTTAGAGTTAAACGTCTGCCATCTGAACACATCAATGTTTTAAGAGTTAAACGTCTGCCATCTGAACACATCAATGTTTTTAGAGTTAAACGTCTGCCATCTGAACACATCAATGTTTTAAGAGTTAAACGTCTGCCATCTGAACACATCAATGTTTTTAGAGTTAAACGTCTGCCATCTGAACACATCAATGTTTTAAGAGTTAAACGTCTGCCATCTGAACACATCAATGTTTTTAGAGTTAAACGTCTGCCATCTGAACACATCAATGTTTTAAGAGTTAAACGTCTGCCATCTGAACACATCAATGTTTTTAGAGTTAAATGTCTGCCATCTGAACACATCAATGTTTTAAGAGTTAAACGTCTGCCATCTGAACACATCAATGTTTTAAGAGTTAAACGTCTGCCATCTGAACACATCAATGTTTTTAGAGTTAAACGTCTGCCATCTGAACACATCAATGTTTTTAGAGTTAAACGTCTGCCATCTGAACACATCAATGTTTTAAGAGTTAAACGTCTGCCATCTGAACACATCAATGTTTTAAGAGTTAAACGTCTGCCATCTGAACACATCAATGTTTTAAGAGTTAAACATCTGCCATCTGAACACATCAATGGTTTTAGAGTTAAACGTCTGCCATCTGAACACATCAATGTTTTTTAGAGTTAAACGTCTGCCATCTGAACACATCAATGTTTTTAGAGTTAAACGTCTGCCATCTGAACACATCAATGTTTTTAGAGTTAAACGTCTGCCATCTGAACACATCAATGTTTTTAGAGTTAAACGTCTGCCATCTGAACACATCAATGTTTTTTAGAGTTAAACGTCTGCCATCTGAACACATCAATGTTTTTAGAGTTAAACGTCTGCCATCTGAACACATCAATGTTTTAAGAGTTAAACGTCTGCCATCTGAACACATCAATGTTTTTAGAGTTAAACGTCTGCCATCTGAACACATCAATGTTTTTTAGAGTTAAACGTCTGCCATCTGAACACATCAATGTTTTTAGAGTTAAACGTCTGCCATCTGAACACATCAATGTTTTAAGAGTTAAACGTCTGCCATCTGAACACATCAATGTTTTGAAGAGTTAAACGTCTGCCATCTGAACACATCAATGTTTTTAGAGTTAAACGTCTGCCACCTGAACACATCAATGTTTTTAAAGTTAGCTTTCTTTCTCATGAAAAGCATGCACGCAATAGATCATTCTAAAATATGACTAAAAACAAACAGTAAGACAGGGTTAAATTGAACACTTTTGAACACAATTGAACACATGAAACTGCTCACAACAAAATCTGTGCATTATCTTGAGTAACCGGGTCATGATTTCTGGAAAGAGACAATGCTGTTGAGTTTTTCAAATGCAAAAATTGTTCTGGTGCTTTGAACACCACAAGCCGAGTGCCATCCAGTTCCATTGTATTCAAGAGAAGGCAGACATCTCTGTGGCCGATATCTCCAAAACTCAGGCAACTATCCCAAAACGATATAGATGCATAAATAAATAGCACTACAGGTGAGAGGAAAAATATGTATTTTGGATTTTAGGGTGAGCTGTCCCTTTAAATAATCAAGTGCATTGCAAGTAAAGGACAGTGTGCGGGAATCCTTTTTTCTAGCCTTTAATACCAGAAAAAGACAACCGTTATATATCATATATACAGTATCCCCATTCAAAATCTAAGACAATATCTTAGTCTCATATCACAATATTGATATATATTGATATATTGGTGCCCAGCCCTAGACCCTGGAATAACAATCAAATGATATATGAGGGCTTTAGTTTCACATATTTATTTCCAGCCAGCTACTCACCCTTGAAATAAGGTTGGATAGGTGAATTTTAACACAGACAAGACAAACTGCAAAACAAAAAACACATTGACAATGTCAAAACAACTCGTCAGATTCAATCCAACATTGAACACCTCAGCACAGGTTAAGGTAGCATTAGGCTTGGTGTGCCATGGCCTCTACTGTTCAGACTTTTTACCATACTTACATACTACACCATAATGTGATTTGTCAGTGTCATGCAGCCATCCCAGATATTTAGGAAGACTGGCATTTTATTTCAGACAACAACATCCATTGGCACTTGCACAATTGTTTGGGTGTCCAATATTGGCAAGCAATTTGGCATTTGTCAGCCAAGCTAAAGTCAATGGAGCTGATACAATTCCTTTGAAAATAAGTCCGTTTGATTTGATCCCAAATTCAGCTACACTGTAAAAGAATATGGGTTTGACTTGGTGTCTAACGTTACAATGTAACCCTAGCATCGTCTAACTTCACCTTCAAACTATTCAAAGAATCCAGTTCAGTGAGCAGAGCACTCACCTTATTAGTGAAGTAGGATACCACGAACACGAAGCTGAATATAAGGCCGGTGATGTGTCTCTTCCACTGCATGTTCTTCTGCCGCCCACTGCCCAGGCGGCCTGGACATTATTCCTACAATAATCGAGATCTACATTTTACATTTACACCTCTTTAAACTGACAGACACTTCAGGAAGACAAACTTCCCTCACTGTCCATGCACTGTCCCCGATGACACGTCACACATTTCAATGCGAAGATCGTCTATGTTGGAGAAGATAAACCACTCAATTCAGCCGAGCAGCATTTTGGTAAACAAACCGCGTTTCCGGGGGAAAACTGCAATGGGACCCTATGGAGCCAGCCTTGAGTGCTCACTTTAGCCCCAGCTGTGCGGTGTAGCTACATTTTAAAAACGGCGACAGTTCACACAACTTTAACACGACATGCATACTGTATATTATACATCAAACTCTTGAGCTACTTCTGCTCTCACTCATAATGTCAAAATATAGGCCTAAGCGCTGTCGTATAGTTTTTGACATATTAGCATTTGTGTTATGACCTCGGTCATTTGGTTGTGTGTTAATTGTGTATCATTTCCTCCCTGTGAGTATGCTAGTGTGTTGAGTGGGTTATGAGCTCAGGTGTGTGTGTGCTACCAGTCAGTGGGCACTCGGGCTGTCAGGAGGGCTGGCTGCTGCAGCTGATATACACCATCTGCCCTTCTGTCTCCCCCTTGCTCTCCTCACTCTTCAAAGATGACGCCTGACCTGCGACACCTGTTGAGACTCTGACTGTAAGTGTAGTGACTGGGAACTGAGAGAGCAGGTCACGTGGGGGCTGGGTTTACCTAGGCTAGTTACTTGCCACCCAGAAATGTGGAACCCCGCGGCAGTTAATAGTATGAGTTGTGCCAAACAAATGTTAATATCTCAAAAACTATGTACTTATAGTGTAACTACAGGGTAACAAGACTACTTATAGTATAACTACAGGGTAACAAGACTGTACTTATAGTGTAACTACAGGGTAACAAGACTGTACTTATAGTATAACTACAGGGTAACAAGATATGTACTTATAGTCTAACTACAGGGTAACAAGACTGTACTTATAGTGTAACTACAGGGTAACAAGACTGTACTTATAGTGTAACTACAGGGTAACAAGACTGTACTTATAGTGTAACTACAGGGTAACAAGACGGTACTTATAGTATAACTACAGGGTAACAAGACTGTACTTATAGTATAACTACAGGGTAACAAGACTGTACTTATAGTATACATTACATTACATTACGTCATTTGGCAGACGCTTTTATCCAAAGCGACTTACAATAACGCATTTTTGTCAGCAATAGAGCAATCAACTATGGAGCACAGTCTATGACAACTACAAATTCTGAAGGAACAGTGGTACAAGTTTAGTTTAGGTTAGTAGTTTTTTTTTTTTTTTTTTTTTTTTTAGAAAGAGAGAGAAAGAAGTTAGATCAAGAAGGGCCCAGATGGAGCCTGAAAAGGTGTGCCTTTAGTCTTTTCCGAAAGATCGGCAGTGATTCAGCTGTCCTGACCGAAGGTGGAAGCTCGTTCCACCATTGAGGTGCCAGGGACGAGAAGAGTCGAGATCGGGATGAGCGACTTTTGAGCCCCCGTAGCAAAGGAGGGGCAAGGCGACCTGCACTGGTGGAGGAGCGAAGGGAGCGCTGAGAGGTTTGGAACCTGACCATAGATTGCAGGTACAGGGGAGCTGACTGGTGTACTGCCCTGTAGGCCAGTACCAGTGTCTTGAATTTGATGCGAGCCGAGATGGGAAGCCAGTGGAGGTCCTGGAAGAGGGGAGTGACATGAGAGAATTTGGGTTGGTTGAATACCAGACGGGCTGCAGCGTTCTGAATGAGCTGAAGCGGTCGGATGTCGGGGGCAGGTAGGCCAGCCAGGAGCACGTTGCAGTAGTCCAGGCGAGAGATGATAAGTGACTGGACCAGGAGTTGAGTCGCTTCTCTTGTGAGAAAGGGACGGATTTTGCGGATGTTGTAGAGGGAGAACCTACATGAGCGTGCTGTCGCAGCCATGTTGGCTGAGCAAGACAGCTGGTTGTCAAGGATCACCCCAAGGTTCTTAGCTGTTTGGGAGGGAAGTACAGTGGTGTTGTCAATGGAGATGGAGAGATCTGCGAGAGGGCAGTCTTTCCCTGGGAGGAAGAGTAGCTCTGTCTTACCAAGGTTGAGCTTGAGGTGGTGGGCAGACATCCAGTCGCCAATGTCTTTGAGGCATGCAGAGATGCGAGCCTCGATTTGAGTTTCGGACGGGGGGAAGGAAAGGAAAAGCTGGGTGTCATCAGCATAGCAGTGATAAGAAAAGCCATGAGAAGAGATCACATAGGCAAGAGATCTGATAACTACTACTAAGTATAACTACAGGATAACCAGCAGCGTAACGAGTCAGCCCCGGGCCCCGACGCAAGATGGTCAAACCGGGCCCTGATAGGATGGCGCAGCACACCGCAGCGGTGCTGCGAGCCCGACACCCTGCACCCCACCTCGGCGTGCAGCGGAGTCGAGCCCCGGGCCGGCCGTCTGGAGCTCCTGTGGCATCGAAAAACGGGTTTCTGAAACCGGGCAGGCACTACTTCACAATTCCCCCCGGAACTGTGTAACACCAGAGAGGCTGACAAGCGCACTCACCCAGTGCGCTGCAATATACAGCAGGGGCCCGGCCGACGCTCGACCACACACGAGCTGGGCGACCGGGCCCCAAGCACGCCGGGCCCCGATGCAGTCGCGTTCCCTGCATATATGGTAGTTACGCTGCTGAGGGTAACAATATCTGTACTTATAGTATAACTACAGGGTAACAAGACTGTACTTATAGTATAACTACAGGGTAACAAGATCTGTACTTATAGTATAACTACAGGGTAACAAGACTACTTATAGTATAACTACAGGGTAACAAGACTGTACTTATAGTGTAACTACAGGGTAACAAGACTGTACTTATAGTATAACTACAGGGTAACAAGATATGTACTTATAGTCTAACTACAGGGTAACAAGACTGTACTTATAGTGTAACTACAGGGTAACAAGACTGTACTTATAGTGTAACTACAGGGTAACAAGACTGTACTTATAGTGTAACTACAGGGTAACAAGACTGTACTTATAGTGTAACTACACTGTAACAAGACGGTACTTATAGTATAACTACAGGGTAACAAGATCTGTACTTATAGTGTAACTACAGGGTAACAAGACTGTACTTACAGTATAGTATAACTACAGGGTAACAGGACTGTACTTATAGTATAACTACAGGGTACTCACCCTAATAATGATAATGATTATGGTAATGATTCGGGACCAAGCTTTTTGATCAATATAAGTGGTTGATGATCACTATAACCGTGATCGCTATAGCGGATTCCACTGAGCAATGTATATAATATTTGGCTATGTATGTTGACAACAGTGTTGGGCAAGTTACTCTGGAAATGTAATTTTTATTCATTACTTTACTTATTACTACTTGGCATCAAAAGTAATTAGTTACTAGCTACATTAGGCTACTACTTTTGCTAGCCTCTCTTCCGAAAAAGTGACGTACAACCTAAATAAAGTTGAACATTTCAAAAGTAGTTTTCAACCCAAAAATGAACACTAAGCAGACTGGTGTTCCACCGCTAATAGTCCATGGGCCAAACACCAAAATTTCACATATCGGTACCACTCAAGTGGGCAAATTCTAATCATGATTTTTGAACATGTATGTAACATCCATAGATGATATTTTAGTATGATAGCCTTTCCAGAATGGTAGCTTTCTCACGGTTATCAGCTCATGAAGTTAGCCAGCCCCTACAATAATTTGGATTCTAGGTGCTGATGCATATCCTATTCTAGGCTCTTTTTAGGACCTTTACTCATGTTTGATGAGAATATCTTTGATAGAATTTTAAAGGGTAGCTTCCTAGCTTTCATTTAAGCTCAGTTTTGTGTCTCTCTGACAAATACAGAGGTCACAGGAGCTCTTCAAACTGTCAGTGACATTCGTTTTTCCACAATTTTTCGTCTAAACTATAGATTTATTTCAGCACTGTGGCATCTAGGAACATCAGAGATACAAACAACACACACTGGAATACTCACAGGACTATAAGGATTCAGAAAAGGTATCATGTGCCCATACTATCCCATCGTGAGGGGTGAATGTGGCCCTTAAGGTAGAAGAATGACTTCTCAAGGGAAATTAGCCAGAGCCCTAAATTTAACAAATCGGTACCAACCAGGTGGGCAAATTTTACTTGTGACTTTTTTTAAATTCATATACATCCCTAGATTATGTTTTTATATGATAGAGCTTGATGACTGGTAGCTTATTAGTGCTTATCCCCTCTTAAATTATGGACTGCTGTCATTCAAAAGCAGGAAAGTGCCCTCCCTGGAAATCATCTTTCTTTCATTATCCGTTGCCTAGGGTGTGTCTGGACTACTGTTAATATTACATAGATATAGGCAAACTATCCTATGATATTGTACATACTATACTATACTATACTATACTAGATATACTATGCTTGTCTACTAAAGTGGCACATTTCTCAGTCAAAAACAGAGTAAATTGACACGTTTCTCAGTCAAAAATAGTTTTATTTGTGTTACATTATATGAACAGCTACATTCAAAATGTTTCCAGTCTTTCAGGACAATATTAGGACAATCTACCCTTCCTGAGACACCATGCCACCCACGAGGGCAACACCATCATCGTCATTCACACCTGAGTGTGCTGGTTGGCACATTTTTGTAGTTTGCACAGGTTTGTGCACTTCAGACCATTATTGAGACCTGTGCACTCTGGTGGTTTGCACGACCTCACACACTTGCAGGAGAGCAACTGCAAAACGGTCTGGTGCTGGGGAACCGCACATCCACTGGATTTCAAGCTGCCCCTCATCGTCTGTGGTCCACCCATGGTCCTTGGGGCTTGGTAGAGATGGCTGGGTTTGAATAGACCGTCTAGAGATTGCAGTCTGATCTTTTGCATGAATGGAATGCATTAATAGCCAATCCTCAGATGGTGGAAGCTGGCTGGACTCGACCTCCCCACGTCTGGTGCAGAAAAGTTGGTATCGGAGGAGGTTGACATCTGTAATGTGTGTAGAGGGTACATACACATGTGGCACATGATTTCCAGCAGCTTCTTGAGAGCTCATTAGAGACATCCCAAGCACGGCCGAGCTCAAGGAAGGCTTCTTGATATGTCCTGTCTGTTCAGGGTGCCCACTTTTCCGTGTCCTGCAAATACGCTGACAGTGTTGCAGCCAGTGAACGTGTGCATGCCAATCAAGGCGCCAGCAATACTATCGCCGCGTGATTTGCATAGTTTGGTGATGTCCTGGAACATTGTCTTGTTCTGTGTTCCACATTTTTGGTACATTGGGCATGGGATGTCCTTGCTCCAACCCAGAGTCAGTAGCAGGACATCTGTGTCTGCCATGATGATCACTGCCTTGAAGCCAGACTCTGCTACATGGAGAGCATGCATTAGCATGCAGGTGTCAGCTTCTTCCTGAGAGGATTCGAGCTGTGTTACCTCCTCCCATTGGTTCCTGTTGATTTTGAAGCAGACTACTTCAAGATTCAAGATTCAAGATTCAAGATTCAAGATTTTTATTGTCACTCCATGGTACAAGTATCACGTGTGAAATTCTTGTGCTGTGGACTCCGTTTACGACATAGTACAAATATAACAAGGCATATGAGTGCAAAAACAATAAGCAATAAGGCAATAAACAATAAGCAATAAGGCAATAAGCAATAAGCAATAGGCAATAAGCAATAAGCAATAAGCAACAATAAGCAATAAGGCAGTATAGTGATAAGACAAGTCCGAGACAGTGGCATATTCACTGCACATAGGTGCACATGTCATGTGCATACGCTAGACGTGCTTAAACGTTTTAAATTTGACGTATTTGACATACAGGTGCAAATAGCATGTACCTTATTAAACATACAATTAAACATTAGACATACGTAATGGTAGCAGCTGCAGTACGGTACGGTATGACTACTACAGTATTTGTGTATGTTAAGGAGTCTCGTGGCCTGCGGGAAGAAACTGTTCCTCAAGCGATTTGTGCGTGCTTTTGGAACCCTGTATCTCCTCCCTGAGGGTAACAGGGAGAACAGGCTGTTGTGGGGATGGTTTGTGTCTTTGATGATCTTCAGGGACCTCCTGAGGCACCGCTGGTTGTACAGTTCATGCAGTTCTGGCAACTCACATCCTGTTACGTACTGGGCCGCGCGCCTCACCCTCCGTATCGCCCTGCGGTCCATGGTGGTACAGTTGGTACCGTACCAGGTGGTGAAGCAGCCAGTCAGCAGGCTTTCAATGGTGCCTCTGTAGAAGTCCCTAAGGATTTCTTTCCTTAGCCCAAATTTCTTCAGGCGCCTGAGTCCGTGTATTCGCTGTTGGGCCTTTTTGACAACAGTGGCAGTGTGACCGGCCCAGGTCAGGTCCTGGTGGATGTTGACTCCCAGGTACTTGAAGCTGTCCACCCTTTCCACCACTGTGCCGTTGATGGTGATTGGGGGGTGTGCGCTCCCCCCTCTCCTGTAGTCCACAATGATCTCCTTGGTCTTGGAGACGTTCAGAGAGAGGTGGTTGTCCTGGCACCATTGTTCCACGGCCCTCACCTCCTCTCTGTAGGCCGTCTCGTCGCCCCCCGAGATCAGCCCCACGACTGCTGTGTTGTCTGCAAACTTCACGATGGTGTTTGAAGTTTGAGTCGCCACGCAGTCGTGGGTGTAGAGGTCGTACCAGAAGGGGCTGGAGACGCACCCCTGGGGTATATGTTACACATAATGTAACATATAAGGCCTTGTCTTGTAGTTTCTATCTGTGTTTGGGTCCTGGGGTATATGTTACACATAATGTAACATATAAGGCCTTGTCTTGTAGTTTCTATCTGTGTTTGGGTCCTTTCCATTCCTCAAACAAGAATTTGATCAGACTGACTTTGCTGGCAGCGCTGTAGAGCAGTTTCCTCCACTGCTGGATGTTGTGGCTGGAATCATGCAGGTTAGCTACATCTGGCGGGGCAACAGTTGCAGTTGACAAGCTGACAAACTCATATTGATCTGGACTGAGTGGATTCACAAAGGAGTTTCCCATGATATCAACAATGGACTGTACTTTAAGGACCATAGGTGGACCACAGATGATGAGGGGCAGCTTGAAATCCAGTGGATGCACGGTTCCCCAGCACCAGGTGCCGTCTTTCAGTTGCTCTCCTGCAAGTGTGTGAGGTCGTGCAAACCACCAGAGTGCACATGTCTCAATAACGGTCTGAAATGCACAAACCTGTGCAAACTACAAGCATGTGCCAACCAACACAGTGAAGAAGAGCTTGCTGCACAGCTGACAGACTCAGGTGTGAATGACGATGATGGTGTTGCCCTCGTGGATGACATGGTCTCAGGAAGGGTAGATTGTCCTAATATTGTGTTGAAAGACTGGAAACATTTTGAATGTAGCTGTACATATACCGTAACACAAATAAAACAATTTCTGACTGAAAAGCGTGCCAATTTACCCTCTTTTTGACTGGGAAATGTGCCAATTTAGTAGACAATTAAGTATAGCATATATATCTATCTAGTATAGTATAGTATGGTATGGTATGTATAGTATCATAGGATAGCATATATCTAGACATGTAATATTAACAGTTAGTAGTCCAGACACCCCAGGGAGAGGATATAATGAAAGAAAGATGATTTCCCATAATTCCCATAAGTCCCTAATTTAAGAGGGGTGGTTAAGCACTAATAAGCTACCATGGTCATAGGAATTTAAAAAAATCACAAGTAGAATTTCTCCACCCGGATGGTACCGATATCTTACATTTTGGGTTCTGGCCCATTTCCCTCAAGAAGGCATTCTTCTACCAAATTCAAAGGGCAAAATTCACCCCTCACGATGGGATAGTATGGGTTCATTATAACTTTTCTGAATCCTTATAGTCCTATATGAGTATTCCAGTGTTTCTTGTTTGTGTCTCTGATGTTCCTAGATGCCACAGTGCTGAAATAAAGACTATAATTTAGGCGAAAACTGTGGAAAAATGAATGTCACTGACACTTTGAAGAGCCCATGTGAGCTCTTTATTTGTCAGACAGACACACAACTGAGCTCAAATGAAAGCTAAGAAGCTACGCTTTACAATGTTGTCAAACATGTTATCATAGAACATGGTTAACCCTTGTGTGGTGTTCGGGTCTGTGGGACCCGTTTTCATTTTTTATTAAAAGAAAAATGATACAATTAATTAATTTTTCAAACTGAGACTCACTGACTTTGGCTCATTTTCTGTGAAGAACATATATCAGAATACATATTTAATGACCACACACCATACACCCCCCCCTACACATTTCTATTACATATAAGATGTCCGGGTCCACTGGACCCGGACATCTTATATGTATGAATGAACCATTCTGTATTTTCTTGCGCTGCCTTCTTTGCTTTGTGTGGCTCTGCATCTCAAGATGGCGGAAAGATTCTCTGCTCAGAGGGCCTTAGAGATCATTTTTGAAGAGAGAGAAGCTTTTTTCCTTTTTTCCCATTTTATCATAAAAAACGGATAGCACTTTGATAAATGTGATCTAACAGAGGTAAATGATCAATATTAACCATATGCTCTCTTCATTGCTAGTAATTGGGATAAATTAAACATCTGGTAAGTATCTTTACATAAATTGTTATGGCTGTATTGATTTAAAAACCCAATAATGCGGCGGGTCCACCAGACCCGCAAACATTGGCTGAGTAACAAAAACATGAACACCACACAAGGGTTAAAGGTCCTGAGCCTAAAATAGGTTATGGATCAGCACCTAGAATCAAATTTATTGTAGGGGTTTGCTAACTTCATGAGCCGATAACTGTGACAAAGCTGCCATTCTGCAAAGGCTATCATACTAAAATATCATCTATGGATATATACCTGTTCAAAAATCATGATTAGAATTTGTCCACTTGAGTGGTACCGATATGTGCAATTTTTGTGTTTGGCCCATGGACTAAATAGGGGAAAATAAGAAAATGTCCAATAAATATGAAAAGCTACTCCTGTGGAAAGGCTATCATATATTAATTTACTTATATTGACCCTATAAACAATTTAGTATAGGTAAAGTTTTGCCCACCCATATGGTACCGATATCTGGTCTGGCCCATGGACTATAAGCAGACTGGTGCAGGGCCATGGGAAGTACGGGTGCTGCAGGTGCTGCAGCACCCCCTAGTGGCGAGATTTTTTTCCCTTTTTTCTTTTTTTACAAAATTTGTAATTTAAAATATTTTGCAGTGCACTATGTTCCTTTCTTGTTTGGGAATGTTTCGGGAAATGATTGCATTATTGATATACTGAAAATATAGCCTATTTAAATAGAATTATCAACAATAACAATCAAGGAAGTTACATGCTTGTAGGCTAGAGAAGAAGAAGAAGCGCGCATGCGCGCACATGTTAATATTTCTATCATGTTAACTCTGTGTCATGTTAACTGGTGTATTCAGAGCAAATAGGGAGATATAGAGCATTATCATCATGCTATATATCTCCCTCTTTGCTCTGAATGAGTGAGAAAAGGAGATCATACTGAATAATTACATCACAACAGTATAATCCTAATGTTCATTTAAAATGAGATATTCCTCTAAATATGGCTAAGAAATGTCCCCAAAAATGGCACATCCCAGCACCTCCTGCTTAAAGTGACTTCCAGCGGCCCTGGACTGGTGTTCCACCACTGAGCTCTCTACCACTGCTACTCTAACACCTCGCTTGTGGTACCCGGAAATAGAAGTGGAGTGAGACCTCTTTGCATTTTCTCCTCTCTGTTGCTGTCTGAGGTTAGTCACGTGGTGCCGGTGGTCTAGCAAGTTTCCGTGTTTACAGAGAGAGGGGGAGCTCACTGTGGCTGGACAGTGTTGCGTTTCTAAAGAAGATGCTGTGCAGTCATGACTTTTTTAAAGACGAAAGAACGCTCTAAAGAAAGGTTTGTGCTCCAACAACAGCCAACATGACTTTATATTTCAGATGGCGTCGTTCACTGGGTTAAACCTGAGCTTTGAAAGGTCATGGGGGTGTTTTTCTCCACAGAGTGCCGCCGTGTCTCATTAGGCTGGGCCAGTCTGCTAATTGAGTGCCTCAATGTCAGCTATACATGGTGGACGTTATCTGCTCCATCACAGATCACTCTCCCGTCGTGTGTCCTCACCAACAGTTATATAGTTCTGCACTAAAATATACGAGGAATCAGCGCGACGCCATAACAACAAATCACCGCAAAACACCCGGAACCGTGTTAACTACAGTAGTATGACTTGTGCCAAACAAACGTTAATATCTCAACAACTATACATCACATCGCTTATATTTTGACATTCTGAGTGTGAGCAGAAGTAGCGCAAGAGTTTGATATATGCATGTCGTGTTAAAGTTGTGTGAACTGTCGCAGTTTTTAAACTGTAAACAGAGTCAGCCGGCTAGAGTCAGACACTCCAGCCTCCCAAAGCTCACGCTCCATAGGTTCCATTGCCACCCAGTGATGTGGTTTGTTTACCAAAATACTGCTCGGCTGATCCTCGTATAGTTTGCCATTTGAATAGAGTATTCTAGTCTAAAGACTGATTCTTACAGTGGAAGTCTATGCACTGCATTAATATCATGTATTTTCTAACTCCTTCAGTAAAAAGCTGTATAGTCATGCCAGCGTGCAGGCGTGCCAAGCTCAGATCAGGTTACTCCTAGTACAGAGTAGCTGCCAATGGATAGAGTGGATAGAGGTTCTAGTGTAAAACATGTTATAATGGATGGCATAAGTTACTCAACCCTCAGCAAGTTTAGGGTAGGGTAGGTCTCATACTCTTCTGTATTATCACTCCCTAGATTTTCTCTCTTGTTGCTGGATTTGGAGGAATACTATTTCGAACAGCACACTGCACACCAAGTGACCCCCAGCCCAACTAAGGAGAGGTAAGTGGTTACAATGATGATACACAGCTTGGGGTGTAATACATCACTCACTACACAACACAACCAGGGACTGCTTCCAAATTCTTAATGCAGTTTCTTTTTAAATCTACTCTAGTGTAAATCTACTCTAGTGTAAATCTACTCTAGTGTAAATCTACTCTAGTGTAAAACATATCTACCATTTTACACTTAGAGTTTTTAGAGCATCAACTGAAGGTCATGGTGGTTAACTTTTCCTTTCAGAAAGATCAGAGGGTCCTTCAAGGTGTGCTCCAAATCAATCATATTTGATCCAGAAGACATCGCAGAGCCAATTTTAAAGGTTTGTTGTAATCACTTTTTCTGGCTCTATTTATATATATGTGTATATACATTATATATATATATATATATATATATATATATACTAGGCATCTCACACGCTACCCGCGCTCGATGCCTAGGCTCACCCACTGTGTGGGCTCGCCTGCCCTGCAGCTCAACCGCTGTGCGGGCTCACTTTCTCCCTCGCCCGCCCTGGAGCTCGCCCGCTGTGTGGGCTCAGTTGCCCTCATGACATCACTGATGACCACTGCACGTCGTGGCCTCGCCTGTTCTATGACATCACTGATGACATCATCACGGATGACATCACTGATGACAAGTAGGGCAATCACCTAATAAAAAAATCCGGCTCTGTCAGGTCACCCGCACAGCCCAGGGGCAGAAGGAAGCCATCGTCTCTGTACGTCTCCGATTCTACCTACTTATACTCCCATCACTTATTATAGCCTCAGACTGATAACATCACTGATGACATCATCACTGATGACATCGCTGATGACATCACATCATTAGCTAATTAGGGCAATCGCCTAAGTAAAAAATCCGGCTCCGTCAGGTCACCCGCACTTTACACACCCTGAAGGTTTCAGCCCGATCGCACGTAAAACGGCATAGCTGTGGCCGAACACAGAACTTGAAACAAACAGTGGACAGAGCCCACATACTCAATTGAGTATGCGGGTGACCTGACCGAGCCGGATTTTGTAATTAGGGCAGATTAATTGCCCTAAGGCTGAGGCTATAGATCAGTGATGATGTCATCAGTGATGTTGTCATCCGTGATGATGTCATCAGTGATGTCATCAGCATGAGGCTAAGTGATGGGAGTGTAGTAGGTAGAATCAGGGAGGAACCAGACAGAGCCGATGGCTTCCGCCCCTTTGCTGTGCGGGTGACCTGACGTAGCCTGGGTAAACCCATCCCCCACGTGACCTGCTCTCAGACCTGTTCTCAGTCACTGGGAACTGAGAGAGCAGGTCACGTGGGGGCTG
Source organism: Poromitra crassiceps (assembly GCF_964638095.1). NCBI lineage: Eukaryota > Metazoa > Chordata > Actinopteri > Beryciformes > Melamphaidae > Poromitra > Poromitra crassiceps. The sequence continues at coordinate 90,979,191 of NC_139624.1, read as the reverse complement.
GGTTTACCTAGGCTAGACCTGACGGGGGTGGATTTCTTCTTCTTTTTGGTGTTTTATGGCAGTTGGCATCCCTTATGTTGCATTACCGCATTCTTCTGGATCCATCCATCCACTGTTTCCCTACATTCTCGATCTTCTCCTCGTGGTGCAGGTAAAAAAATATATGTATTTACTGTTCGGACTCAAGATTCTTACCCCAAAAAACAAAAAAACAATTAAAACATGCCCCCAGGGCAGAAATATGGAGAAAAATGTGGCATTATAATACACATGTAAAAAAAATGCCATCTGTGCAGATAACACCTGTGACGACACTTGGGCTACTGTACTTACTGTAATAATAATAATATACAGTCAATGTGTACAGCAGGAAACTTTCCAAAACACCAGACGTACGATAGTTATCGTATTTGTACGATAATTTACCAGCAAAACCAATAGCATTTTGACCCTCTGGTACCATAATTCGACACTTACTGCCCAGAATGCATTTCGGCATTGACGGGAGAAGAACTCCGCTCCATTTCTCCCCAAAGGCAACTGTTTACTTTCTGTTTAGTTTGGGCTCTATCTATGGTTAATATGGCACTTTATAGTTTCAGTAGTCAAACATAACTAATAGTAAAAACTAGTTGACCCCACCCCTATATGCAATTGGTTTTTCAAAATAACACCCATTTGCAAAGATAATTTTGGGGCCGACCATCTCAGCTCGTGCACCCGGCTGCAGAATGGTCTCAGGCGGATAATTTTATCGTCGGAGACCGACGCAAGTTTCACTCGCTGGAGCTCATGAGAAGAGGATTTTTTGCTCCAGAGGGGAGGAGTTTTAGCTGCAGGGTGGAGTGATACTGTACTGTGTGATACTGTGTACTGCAGCAAGCGGCCTCTCGACGGACGGACAGACCGGGACAGACGGTCCGCGTACGGAGGTAATGATCCTAGGCAACATTTATTGATTATTATTGTGTATTAAAATCATCACAGGTGTTATTGCTAGAGTTGCGGGGTTTTATTTGCCAGATGCTTGACAAAAACCAGTCTAAATGCAGCTATGTGTGGGGAAAAACAAAAAAATAAAAGAGAATCCTAATTGCTACATAAAAGTCCCACATATTAATGCAAAGTGGTGTCTGGATTTTTCCTGGCTGAGGCTATATAAGTTCAGTGATGATGTCATCAGTGATGATGTCATCCATGATGTCATTAGTGATCTCATAGAGCAGGTGAGGCCGCGACGTGCAGTGGTCATTAGTGATGTCATAAGAGCAGGTGAGCCCACACAGCGGGCGAGCTGCAGGGCGGGCGGGCGGCTGAGCTGCGTATGCAAGCTGCAGGGCGAGCGTAGCGATAGGATTCGAGCGATTCGAGATGCCTATTATATAACAATTGCATATTCTCTATCTGTGCTACGCTTTGTCTAGTAACCATGTTTTCTCTTCTATCTGCAGCTTCCTCTACGAGACTGTAAGAAGATTGAATTTGTGGAGAAAGAGGACAACCCTTTCACTGAGTGAGCATGCTTTGAGCACTGCTACTGCTTGTTGAGTTTACACACTATTGTTTTAGTTTATTTAGCCTGCCAGACTGGTTGGGTAACTCCAAATTAGCCTGCCAATGTTGCTTACAAACCATATTTGAAATGAACGTCAGCAACACGATGATACTTAGTTGAGTGCGGTGAGACTGCCTATTATAACGTTAGCTTGATGCTAAACGTGACTGGCTAACTAATATAGATAATTACAACCAGCTCTAATAACGTCACCGTCTTGTGTGGATAATGAATGCAGCCAATCAGGAATGACGCTGGCAGAGACACTGGCAAAGTTCGTCGAGTTTTGTAGCTGCTGTAATGTGGTTTTGGCCCGATAACGTTAGCTGCTTGCTAATTGATTTACCACCCTGGTCAGAAACTCCGCTAATAACATTACCGTCTTGTGTGGAGTAATGCAACAGTCGCAAATATGCCTAACGTTATGCTTATGGTCATGGAACATTGTTTGACTGACTTCAATTAGCTGCGGTGAGACTGCCTATTATAACGTTAGCTTGATGCTAAACGTGGCTGGCTAACTAATATAGATAATTACCAACCAGCTCTAATAAGGTTACCGTCTTGTGTGGATAATGAATGCAGCAGTCGACTCGTAAATATGCCTAACGTTACTACTGTTATGCTTATTTAACATTGTTTGACTGTTCAGTTTGGTTGCGTCCAGCTTACATCAACCCCAGGCATTGATTAGAAGGTACCGTATAATATAGGGGGAGCAGGGTATTTCCTGGCTCATGCTAACGTGAGTATCCACTAACTCCCCGCAACCAACGCAAGCCAAAACATGACAAAACATCCCACAATAACGTCCGCTAATTCATCCAGAATCATTCCTGGCCATCTTGAGGCTGATCTGGCCGATAAATTGTCCAGGTTGCCGTTTTCAAGTGACTTTTACAAGCTAACGTTAAAGCAACCAACGCCTCTCCTGTTGCCAGGCAGTGCTTGTGCGCGTGCGAGTATATGGTGCACGCGCGCAAGCTCATGCACACGCTGCCTGCAGTTACTCTAACGGCCACAGGTCTCAGTAATAGTTAGAACTTACGGATTGGACCTTTAACAATGCCGCTGCCTGCTACAACCAACAGGCTCATCAACGCTTTTTAGCACCGGCCATATGCTAAGTTTCGACCTAGCCTTGTTTAACTTTTGTTACCCTCACCAATGAGCACCTTCATCACACCTGTTTTTGGACTTCCGAGCACTCTGGACCTTTTCTCTGAATGACAATCATTTTCAGTTTGGGTTTATTCCATTTTATTACTACTGATTTATCGATTGATTGATTGATTGATTGATTGATTGATTGATTGATTGATTTGATTTTACATAGTTTTACATTTCAGTCATCCTGAATAGAGCAATTTTAGTTTTCATTTAAGTTTATGCACACACTCAAACTGTAGCTGAGCACAAATGGAATCTGGTATGTAATAACCATATGGAGTACAGTGATAATCCTGTGATCATTTTAACTTACTTGATTTGTGTTTTCTTCGTAGGACCAAGCCATCAGCCATCTCTATTTTATGTGGACAGGTAATTTATAATTTACATTGATATGAATTTGATCTTAAACAATTGTCACTCACACACTGTGATAAAGAAAGCCTGTTATGTTTCTGTTTTCTTGGACATAAAGGCTAGTAGTTAAGTTATTGTTGCAGTAATATATCATTTGTGCTAGATTGTGATGATCATTTCCTGCAGGTTGACGAAGTAAATAAACTGAAAGATTTAATTCCAACTCAACTTTGATTCTAGGTATTTTACATCAAAGAAGGAAATGTCATAGCACCATACAGAATCGAACGGGTGAGTGAACCAAAGTTGAATATGGGCCTGGGGGCTTACTCTGATTTCTGTACAATTAGTGCTTTTTGTGTGGACATCACTATACACTTCGGTGTGCTTCGTATTTGTGTTTTGAAAGTCGGAGCTTGGTGTGCTGCGGCAATGGGCTGACTCATGACATAAACTACAATATCATATTTTTATCCAATGGCTGCTGGTGCAATTACTCCAGAAGAGAGAGGACAGTTTATATTTTAAATACACAAGAGGGGCCGTATTATTTACAGAAGCTTCCTATCTTAAGTCTTAAAAGGGATACACCACTTTTTTGGAAGTTTAGCTAGTTAGTAATTATCGCCATAGAATGGAGGCTAATGGTCCAGCTGTAAAAAATCTGCTAAAACACACATCTCACGGCACCAAAATACATGTTGGGCTTCGGGTACTCACCACACGATATTAATCCAAAATGCACATAATTGGTCTTTTTGGAAGGAAAAGAGGTTGGCGGCCATGTTTGGAAAGTAGTGCCGGATACCTTTTAAGCCTTTAACTTTTTTGTAAATAGACATGGGTCATTGCAAGTGCTATAATTTATATATTTTGTGCAAGAATAGAAATTGTAGTTCTTTTGATTTTTTTTTACTTAACATTAGTAAATAGATTTAACACAGCACAGTTGAAAAGTCTTCACACATTCAAGCCTGACTCTCTTTTAATTGTTCTCTGTGAGCTTCTGTAAAGCCTGCTACATGTAGTTCTCTTAAAAATGTTCAGTCTTCTTCTTCTTCTTCTTCTTCTTCTTCTTCTTCTTCTTCTTCTTCGATTTTAGGAAGTTATCTGTAATGCTTCTGTAATACAGTTTTCCTATCTTAAATTAGGATAGGAACATTGACTTAGGAACTGTTCATCTGTAATGGCTATTTTCCTAAATCAGCTCCTAATTACTCTAATTACCATGGTTACGAAACAGTTGAGGTAGGATTTGCAAGTTAGGAGGTTTCCGTAATACGGCCAGGAATCCATGTCACAGTAATCTCAAGCTTTCTCCAAGAAGAGTGTTCCTACAGCACCTCTATACCGGTCACATTAATGTTCCTACAGCACCTCTATATGGGAGTTTTCACATATCATGAAAGCACAACAAGCACAAAGGCCAAGGTACATGGGAGCTTGTGTGCATCTATCTGCACAGGATACGCCTGACCCAAGCCTTAGAAATGCAAGAAATCAGACAAGCCCCATGTGTTTGTTCACTTCTTCAAATTAAACACTTTTCCCAATTTGAACGACTTCGCTTGTCACGTTGACAGGGAGGAACGAGAGTGACCTTTCAGTTGGAAGTCTGGAGCAAAACAGAGGATGTTGTCCAGACGTTACTTCAGGTACGTAGGAGTTCTCCACCTTTGGCAGTTCCAGGTGTGAATCCAAAGACAAAACTTCCCTTACCCAATGTAGAGCTCAACAGTCATGTGACTTTTCGTGACTTTTCCCGCCTGGGAAGTAAGTTCCCCATTCACTTTCTCCATAGATATAAACAAAAAATAATAATGGGGGGGGGGGGGGGGGGGGCGTTGTTATTTTTTGTTTTTGCTCAAACTGAATGTTTTATGGTCACTCACGATTCAGTAGGTCACAGGTTGGCTTGGTTCCAGCCTTAAAACTCTTATATAAGTATTTTTCTAAATGTCTATGGAGAAAATGAATGGGGAACTTACTTCCGGGGCAAGAAATGTCAGGAAAAGTCACGTGACTGTTGAGCTCTATACTACTGCAGGGTCACCTGAAAGGGACAAAGTGTGTTTGCTTTGTTGAATACACTGACCTGTTATCTCTTCACCTCCATCTTGTTGCTCAACCTTGGGTGTTGAATCAGGAATACGTCAAAACGACTGTCTTTGCACTTGTTTTCATGCTCAATTATCTTATGCTTGGATGTCGGGGTAGTGCAGCACTAGATTCCCTATCAACATGAGTGTCGCAGGTTCGAGCCCCCGTGTTACCTCCGGATTGGTCGGGCGTTGTAGTGGCAAAATAAATGAAATACCTTGTTGATCCATCAATAACTGAGTTGCTCGTTTTAAAATGAATAAGGATTTGTTTATTCCATCATCAGCTTCCCTCTGTACAGAGCGTCACAATATCAAAGTCATTGTGCCCAGAACAAAAGCATTGCGGGTCAAATTATACCCAACTCCAGCCCCCTTCTGGTGGCTGGTGGCTGGTACAATTCCATTGGATGTTTCTCAAGACAGACAAAATAGGACCCTGATCTTTACAATAAGCCAAAACAAAACCTTCTATGTACCGGAGAGACAAAACAGAATGTTATCTCCTCCTCTCCAGGTGGAATGCCTTTTCAACTCAAAATGAGTGCCTGAGATGTCAGCTATGCGTGTCAGCTATAGATCATTATTAAACAGAGTCAACAATGATCAACAACCAATCAATAAGCAGTCAATCAATCATTTTACTCTCACAGCTTCCATACAGGTACAATTGGCCGTGTCTGCGGGTGGGAAGCCATATTAGGGGTATGTGTCCTGGTCGCTGCACTAGTGCCTCCTCTGTTCAGTCGGGGTGCCTGTTTGGTGGGGGAGGGGAACTGGGGGTGGGGAGCAGGAGGGTGGGGGGTTGGACTATCCTTTGCTGTTGTCATTCTGCCCCTTTTGAATGTGGTGAATTTTGCAGCTCCACAGGGCGTCCTGTCTGGAGAAGCTTGGGGACCAGGCTGCAATGGTGAGTGGTCGACGTACAGGACTCCAGCTGTTTCTAAACATGCAGTGAACTCCTGATCATAACCAGACCTTAGTCGAATGGTTTGCATGTTTAGAACCAATTCTCTGTTGTGGGTGCGCTCCCGTGAGAGCGCATCATATCCACCACAGCCCCTAGTCCAAGATCCACATCACTGGCAGAGCGGCTCTAGTTTAGCAGGTCACAGCTTATGCTCCAGCGCCGTGGAGGGGTCAGGCGGGTGGCGGCGTTGATGACGTGCTAAGCGAGCACATACAGACCATTAAATGTCCCTGTGCTATTTAATAATTTCATGAATGGACGTAGTTACGTGGCTGGATTATTTGGAAGAGAGCCAAATTGGTGAGTAAACAAGTAGCCTAAAAGTTGAATCGTTTCTTTTCCTCCATCTGCCAGTTTGAAAAGGAGATGATACTGTGCATTAGGCTATTGGGTGACAAGTGCTCGGTATTAACATTCATGTATATTAATTACGGTAATCGTTCACGCATTTTAATGAAGTAAACTCACAAACTCACAAACAACATTTAGTAATCTATAGGCCACGGGTGGGCAACTGGCAGCCCGGGGGCTTTGCATATATGCAAAGTCACTCAGTGTGGACCCTGGGTCAATTTACAAAAAAAAAAAATAATAATACAAGGCGGACGTTTTTGGTTAGGTTAGGTTAGACCACCAAAATCTGTTTTTATTTTACTGGACAACCCAGAACATGGCGCTAATGGCGTTAGCATTTGTCCACCCACATACTGTTTAACGTTAGCATTTGAGCTAACACTATTGTAACAAACTATATTCAGGATGCACATTGCACATGCAACATTACTAATCTGATTAATACAACATATTTGGGTGATGTACCCCATCAAATTTCTGTAGCGGGCTGTTTTAAAGCTAGAGCAAAGTTTCTGGTGTCATCTGAATGGAAGAATTACTAAATTCCTTTTCATCAAATTAGTAGCTATAATTGGGAGTGATGGTGTTACAGTAGGCTACTGGTGGAAGTGCATGGTCACAATCTGGCCCTCTGGTAACAAGGGATTTTTTGTGTGGCCCTCTCTATCATCAAAGTTGCCCATTCACTTTGATCATCAGCCTGACGCAGCGGTGCTCAGGTGGGAGAGATCAGATGAGAGAAGCCACTCACACACTCCTCTCCCTATTATCGTGTTATTGCCCAATGCCCACACGTTTTAAGCAGTAGTTTCTCATCAAGGAAATGTCGAGGAAATATTGGCTAATATTTGTGTCCGCAAATGCAGATAGGAGCGTGCATGTTGTCTGTTTCAAAATAACGAATGCATCCCAAGCTTGCCCAGAATGACGTGCCGAATGAATAGGCTATCGGCATATTCCCGCTGCAAAGTCGATCTCTGAGAACATTGGAATAAAGATAGACTATAGAGCTATAAGAGCAGAATACTAGAGGAATAAATGCATTCGAAACATTTATTTAGATCCAGAGCAGAGAATTGTAGCCTATTCTGTTCCTTTCTTGCGCGCTCCTCTGCAGCAGGCAGCAGCACCGTGCCCCAAACCATGGAGCTTCTCCCTCATGTTTAGAAACAGATGAACTGGTTTATGTCTAGCAGGGTAACTGCAGGGGAATAGCCAGACCTGATGCTATGGTTCTAATCCAGAGTAGATGTTAAGAAGGGGCTCAAGTTATATCTGTCGCACAATAGGCCAGTTCTTTGGATGCAAACGTAGTAGTTTAAGTAAAGTTTCAGTAGTAGAGGTCCTCACCCTAAAGACAATGAAAATCAAAACCAGAAATGCATCCTTTTGCCTCGTGTGTGAATGATATTGATGCTGTGTATTCAGTTCTCACACATAATAATAATTTTTTCTGTGGTTACCATCTACTTTTCTAGATTCTATTTTGAGATAGATTTTTCTCTGTTTCTAGATTGCAGCCAACTTACAATCACGACTGGCAAGATCATCATTTGACAAAAACAGGTATGTCCATATAAGGCAGAAATGTATCGATATGTACTGTATGTTGCTTTGATAAACAATCCATGGTCGTTGCAGGCACTGTGTAGTATTAAAGGTATATTATGCAACTTTTCTAGTTTGCAGTAACTCCCCCTCAGCACCAAAAAGCGAGCAAGAGATTGGGTGGTTGAGAGAGGTTGACAGTGAATAGTGAGTGCGAGTGGCAAAGTTGTGCAATTGTGCGCTGAGTGATGTCACTCGAGCACTCCATGATGTGATCAGTGATGGTCACTCAAGCAATTGCGATGTCATCAGTGATGCGAAGTTGGGGAATTGTGCGCTGCGCATGCCAATAGAGCAGGTGAGGCCATGCAACAACCGAGCTGCAGGCGAGCATGCAGCGGGTAGGCCTAGGAATCACATTTCTAGTCTTAAAAAAGCACCAATAAACACACACACTCGCCTCCAAACTATGGAGGTATAAGCTCCAAACATCTTGCAAAACCCTCTTGGAAGGAGATGCAATAATGCAGTTGAGCCTGCTCTGCTGTGCTGCTCTGCGCAATGTTATTGGCTTGAGGACGACACACCCCACATGGAGCTGAGAAAATGTTTCATCCACAAACGTCACGGCCACAGCACCACCACAACAATACATTGTGAAAACATAAAAATACAGGCAGGGGGCAGTGTCTCTGCACATAAACATACCAGTGCACACAATTCTAGTGGGTCATAAGTGATGATTAAGGGGCTGTTCACACAGGACGTGGGTATTTGAGAAGCCAGTGCCTTTCTGCAATTCATTCTCTATGCTAAGGAGGCGCTAGGAGCGCTCCTCTTTCAAGGACCACACCTGGCGTTTAAGCGCTCTGGGCAGCTAGTGTTTTTGGGCGGAGCGCTCTGGGCATCTCAAGTTGAAAAAAGTTGAACATTTGGAGGAAAAGCGCGCTGCTCGTCAGTCACTCCTCCTACCTCTTCTCCTGGGAAACGCACATCCCATAATACAACTGTTCGCATCGCATCCCATAATAGTATGATGATACTTGGGATGCCATTGCGAACATAGATGCGAACAGGTTAGCCGTTGTGGTCGGGGTACGTTTCGAAATCCCTCCAGGCCTGAAATTTTTTCTAGGGGAAACACCGTATATCTGCTCGATGCCCAGGGAGCTTAGCTGCTGCGTGGCCTCACCTGCCCTATAGTGTTGCTCAGTGATGTCACAATGCCTCCTTGTGTGTGGCTGTGTGCCCCATTATGATATCACTGATGACATCATCAGTGTGTGTGTGTGCCCCCTTATGACATCACTGATCAGTCTTGTCACAATGTCACATGTCACAATGTGTGTGTGTGTGCGCCCTTATGACATCACTTTTGACATCATCACTGATGACATCACATCATTAGCTAATTAGCCTAATTAAAAAATACGTCTCTGTCAGGTCAGGTGTCAGATGTCAGGTGCCCTTTACACCGCCTGAAAGTTTCAGCCCGATTGCACTTAAAACGGCATAGCTGTGGCCGGACACAGAACTTGAAACAAACAAATACTCAATGATATATATATAAGATAGATGTATGTATTGCTGTTGGACAAGGCAGCTGGATAAGGCAGTGATGTGAAGTTGGTGTGTAAAGCTTTCAGAGTGTAGCAGAGAAGCCTCACATGGAGTGCGAGGTGGAGATGGTCATGCCTCTGGTGTCCAATCCCGGCCACGTCTGCATCACAGATGAAAACCTCTACTTCCAGCCGCTCAACGGATATCCGGTTTGTGACATTCCGCAGTCCATTTTTAGCAACAATCACCTCGTCACACAGGCATGACTGTTTCAGTTTAAAGTTCTGATTTGATGTGACTTGTGGTTTTAGGAACAGGTGATTCAAATCAGACTCCACAGTGTCAGGCGGATCTACAAAAGAAGGCACGGGCTCAGACCGCTGGTGAGTACAGCTGGCAAGGTGGATTTGACTAAGGACAGGGTCTACTCTAGACCCTGGGTCTGGGACAGGGTCTACTATAGACCCTGGGTCTGGGACAGGGTCTACTATAGGTCAGAGTCAGAGTCAGTTTATTTACCATTTGCAGTCGAAACTACATTGGAATTGGGGTGCAAGAGCTTAAAACATAGACACAAATATGACAAGTCATGACAACATAACATAGCATATAAATAGACAGACAGTAAAAAGGTTTAAAAAGTAAATAAGATAAAATAAGAGAATAAAACAATAAAATAATAAAAGGAGACAGGTACATCTGTGAATAAAGGCCCGAGTCATCCAGCTCACTTATTAAAGTGCAGGAGCAAACAAAGTGCACAGTCAGACATAAAGTGCACAGTAGTAAAGTGCCTAAGCAAGGATTAATTGCATGAGAAGACCAGTATAAGACATCTTATACAAAAGAAAATAACAGAAAAAATAAAGGTCTAGGTGTGTCTAGGTGGTCTAGACAACAGAGATCTACCGTTTAGATTTGTGATCGTTCAAACTACGCACAGCACTCGGGTAAAAGCTTCTCGCAAAGCGAGTGGTGGAGCATTTAATGGAGCGGTAGCGTCTACCCAAAGGGAGTAACTCAAAAAGACTGGCGGCCGGGTGACCTGCAGGGTCCCTGATAATGCTGGAGGCCCGGGACAGAAGTCTGGAGCTATAGAGCTCTTCTAGTGCCGGCAGGTTGACACCAGTTATCTTGCGGGCAAGGCGCACTACCCTATTTAAAGATTTTCGCTCCTTAACAGTAAGGTTACCAAACCATACAGTGAAGGAACTAGTGAGAATGCTCTCAATAATACAGCGATAAAAGTTGACAAGGATCTGGCTGTTGTGGGTGAACTCCTTAAGTCTTCTTAAGAAGAAAAGACGTTGCTGAGACTTTTTAACAATCACTTTGGTATTTGAGTGCCAGCTAAGATCATCCGAGATAGTGACACCTAGAAATTTGATACTTTTTACCATCTCAACCTCTGTACCATTGATTATTATAGGATGGTGAGGTGCCTTTTTACGGCGGAAGTCAATGACAAGCTCTTTTGTCTTGGAGGCATTGAGAATTAGGTTGTTGGCCTCGCTCCACCTGACCTGTTCTTCTACCTCAGATCTGTAGTTAGACTCGTCATTTGAGCTAATGAGCCCAATGACAGTGGTGTCATCCGCGTATTTAACTATGAGATTGTTGAGGTAGTGAGCGATACAGTCGTGGGTAAAAAGAGTAAACAAGAAGGAGCTAAGAATGCATCCTTGCGGTGAGCCAGTGCTCAGAACAAGTATATCAGACAGATTATTTCTGATCCTGACTCTTTGAGGCCTCAGGATTAAAAAGCTAAAAATCCACTCACAAAGAGCATCACACAGACCAAGATTTTGCAGTTTACGGATCAGAAGTGAGGGAATGATCGTATTAAAAGCAGAGCTATAGTCTATGAAAAGCATTCTGACATAAGCTCCACTTTTATCCAGGTGTTCATATACAGAGTTCAGAGCTATAGAAACTGCATCCTCAACTGATCTGTTTTCCCTATAAGCAAACTGCCAAGGATCAAGAGTAGGAGGAATCTGACATTTATAGATCGCTACTATAGGAGCGATCAGGGTATTGGGAAACAAATGGCTTCAACTGACTTCCAGGGGCAACTGCCGTTGGTTTTAAACAGCAGTTCAGGGTGAAACCATGCCCTCTTTGAACTCTAACTGCTCCTTCATATTTTAAGCTAGACACTTTAAATTAGTCACCACAGGACTCTATTATCTTAATTCAGCTTTAAGTTATCTTTTGTACTGTTTGAGAAATTGCAGTTTGTTTTATATTTTCGTGTGTGCGTGCGTGCGCGTGCGTGCGTGTGTGCGTGCGTGTGCGTGCGTGCGGGCATGTGTTCTCTCACCTCATCCAGGGTCTGGAGGTGTTCTGCACTGAGAACGACTCCTGCTCTGACATCTACCTGAAGTTTTACAACACGGCAGACCGAGATGAAATCTATTACTACATCGCCACTTTCCTGGGTGAGAAAACTCAAAGCCATGACTGAATCTGTTCGTCTCTGCAGGTCCTGAATAGAAGACTTAATATGTCTTAAATTATGTTATTTAATAGTATTGAAGACCGTATATATAATATGGGGATTAACCATAGTCTGTATAAAAATATGGACGTAGTCACCGTAATGTCACCCATTTATTTGCGGACTCCCATTTTTGGAAGCCTCGGGTTTGACATTTTGACCGTCGCCATCTTGGTTTTTTGGAGCCAGAAGCAGCTAGCGCAAGACTAGGGGGTTTTCCCACAGAGCCACAGCACTGCCTGCTATTGGTCCGCGATCGCCAGCTGTGCAATCAATCACTGGACAGGTGGCCTGTCAATCACGGCCCAATAGTCCGCTTTATTGTCTATTTACTCGAAATGGTATCATAATGTACAAAATGAACATCATGCTGTATTGAAGAGGACTTAGATCTAGAGATTGAGACCATAAACACATTAGGAAAGTGTTTACTGAGCTCATAAATCAAGTGAGAAGACAGGTCATTTTCCATTCTTTTTGGAAGCCAGTGGAGTCGCCCCCTGCAGGACATTAGAAAGAATGCAGGTTTAAGGCACTTCATTTTTCAGTCCCAAAGGTTGGATTAACACTTTGTGCTAATTTTGCTCAGAGAACCACATGACGGAGCACACGGCAGAGAGTTACATGCTGCAGTGGCAGCGTGGCCATCTTAGCAACTACCAGTATGTGCTCCATCTCAACAACCTGGCCGACCGCAGCTGCAATGACCTCTCCCAGTACCCCGTCTTCCCCTGGGTCATTGCCGACTACACCAGCTCACAGCTGGGTAGGTATTCAATTCAATTTACATTTACAATGAGGTCAAGTTACAGACAAATTAAGAATAAAATGAATAGAACAAGCACAGATAAGAATCAGTTAAAACAGTTCCACATTGAGGCAGGAAGGTTTGTGATCATTGTTTTAAATTGACCATAGGTTAGTGGAGTATTGATATTTAGCGTGTTGAAGTTCATTCCAAGAATGTGGTGCATTCAAATAAAAATCACACCCAGGTGCTGAAGTAAGCGTTGGAGACATACAGACACCACTTAACCAATTCTAACTAAGAGAAGACAATTGCTTGAGTGACAGTCACTGATGACATCACAACTGCCTGATGACATCACAGTCAAGCAATTGCGTGACATCATTTCCAGTTGAGTGACATAACTTCACACACACAAACACACAATTGTTGCCTCGATCCAGACATCTGACATCACAGTTGTGCAATTGCAAATGCATTCCACACACACACACACACACACACACACACACACACACACACACACACACACACACACACACACACACACACACACACACACACAACTGCCTGAGTGACATCACTTCCAGGTGACTTCTTAGGTGACTACATCTTAGGTGACAATTGCGTGACATCATTTCCAGTTGCGTCAGTGACATCACTTCACACACACCCACCCTCTTGCCTTGTTGCTTCGATCCAGCCTGAATCCAGACCCAAATCTCGGGGGACATCACAGTTTAGCAATTGCAAATGCATTCAACCCACACAACTGCCTGACTGACATCACTTCTGTGACAAATTGTGACTAAGATAAGATCACAGTTGCTTGAGTGACATCACAGTTGCGCAAGTGCAAATGCATTCAGCATTTGCTCGAGTGACATCACTGATGACATCACGACTGCCTGATGACTTCCCAGTCGGGCAAATGCGTGACATCACTTCCAGTTGGAATGACAGGAGCCACGAGATGGATTCGCCCGGGTGACTTTTCACAACTGCCTAACCCTAACTAACCCCTTCCAGGTGAACTTTCCGGTGACTACATCTCAGGCGAACTCTCGTGCTCATACACACAAAGTCACTCATAGAAGCGGTTGCACCACAGTACTGCATGGAATGAATGGGAATCAACATGGAGTTGATTGAGCAAGGCACTCTCACTGTCGGGGTTAGAGGTTCCATTCACACTGTAACCCCCCTCTGCTGAATATGTATGCACTCCTGATAGTGAAAGGCACTTTGGATAACAGCCTCTCTAGATGTTGGCAGATGTTCTAACGCTCAGTTCACACAGGATCAGGCGCTCGCATTGACAGCTCTTCTGTTCTCTTCTCTTCTCTTCTCTTCTCTTCTCTTCTCTTCTCTCTCAAAAAAATCGTGGCTGTATATCTGTAGCCTGGCTCCAGAAGAGGAAATGAGTTTACGAGTTGACCATTCAGTCTGAATATCAGGCTAGTATATCTGTTCTCTTCACAATAAAAATCCACTGTAGTTTGTCAATGAAAGCCTGCCTCAGCACTCGTCTTTTCCTGCATCACTCGCACACATGCTTGTTTTGAAGGGGACTCGGGGAGAAAGCAGAAAGGGGGTGGGGGGGTGAAGTGAGATCCGCCCACCCCGACGGACTACAGCCGGACTACTATACGTCTCGATGGAGTGTGTCTGAATTCGGCCTAATGCTGTAATAGTGTGACTTGTGGGTTATACTGAAGACTCTTCTGTCTCCTAGATATGACAAACTCTGCTACGTTCAGAGACCTGAGCAAGCCGGTGGGAGCACTCAACAAAGATCGACTCGAAAGACTACTGGTGAGACTATGCTGTGTCTTTTTTACCTTGCTCACACAAATTCTAAATTGACTTCTGTAAAGTACAACAGGTGGTGACAACTGCCACCAAACATCAGCCAGTAGCAGATGGCCATTTCATCATGCTTTTTACCATTTAGATGTCAGGATTGACCTCATTTTGGGTTTGGGGTTTTAGTTACTCTTGATTGCTTCATTGCCTCAAGACTTTTTGTTTTTTGGAGAGAAAAAAGACATCTGACATCAAACATTTTTAAAGATTTTTTTTAAGTGAATAAATATTCAGAATAGTCTTTTATGTGTATTTCGGTCTTTTATCAGTAACAAGTTATCACAACGAGCCGGTCATCCCCCCCCCACACACACACACAGACACACAAAACCTTTTAGAAGTGATATCGCTTCATTAGAGATTTTCCTGTAATAATTGACTATGCATCGCTTTCAGCTCATTACGTGTTAACTTAAAAATTATGCAATTTCTACAAAGTGGGTTATTTGTAAGCGTAGTGTAGCTGCAGTGTTGGTGGGTCTGTTTTAGGTTGAATATAGGTCTGATACCAGTGGGTTATTTGTAAGCGTAGTGTAGCTGCAATGTTGGTGGGTCTGTTTTAGGTTGAGTATAGGTCTGATACCAGTGGGTTATTTGTAAGCGTAGTGTAGCTGCAGTGTTGGTGGGTCTGTTTTAGGTTGAGTATAGGTCTGATACCAGTGGGTTATTTGTAAGCGTAGTGTAGCTGCAGTGTTGGTGGGTCTAGGTTGAGTATAGGTCTGATACCAGTGGGTTATTTGTAAGCGTAGTGTAGCTGCAGTGTTGGTGGGTCTAGGTTGAGTATAGGTCTGATACCAGTGGGTTATTTGTAAGCGTAGTGTAGCTGCAGTATTGGTGGGTCTGTTTTAGGTTGAGTATAGGTCTGATACCAGTGGGTCATTTGTAAGCGTAGTGTAGCTGCAGTGTTGGTGGGTCTGTTTTAGGTTGAGTATAGGTCTGATACCAGTGGGTTATTTGTAAGCGTAGTGTAGCTGCAGTGTTGGCGGGTCTGTTTTAGGTTGAGTATAGGTCTGATACCAGTGGGTTATTTGTAAGCGTAGTGTAGCTGCAATGTTGGTGGGTCTGTTTTAGGTGAGTATAGGTCTGGGGCCAGTTGCACAAAGCACCTTAAGTTAAGATTTTCCTTAGAGTCCGAGTTAAGATGTCCATAAAATAAAATCGGTTGCACAAAACCCCCTTAAATCTTCTCCTTAATGTTAAACATTTTAAGGAAACCATAAGCACAAGACTTAAGTGCGTTTTGTGCAGCCGATTCTATTTTATGGACACCTTAACTTGGACTCAAGGCAAATCTTAACTTAAGATGCCTTGTGCAACCGGCCCCAGGATACCAGTGAGTGCAGTTAATAGAGGGGGCTGATCTGATCAGGGATGCCAGAAAGCCAAAGCAGGATTGTACACAGGCCCTCAGCATAGTTTAGTAGCACAAGGTATGGTTAAACTAAATCCAATTGTCCTCATTAAACTCAAATCTATCCCCTTGCACACAGGCTCGCTACAGAGGCATGCCTGAGCCTTGCTTCATGTTTGGCAGTCACTACTCCTCTCCAGGCTATGTCCTCTTTTATCTGGTCAGAGTCGGTATGTGACATGTTTCAATTCAACACATAAAACTCAGCCACAACACGTTTGGATTAACATACAGTACTGTAGTAAATGTGGCATGTATTCAATGTGTTTATACAGTTTATCCACCACAGTGTGTCATATGTTCTCTTGCCTGCATGGTTGTGTGTGTATTATTTGACTGTATTATTTTGTTTGTTGTTAGCCTGGGGTTTATTGGAGCAGGTTCCCTCTGGTGGATCACAGTTAAAGCAAATCCAGACTGGGTACTGTTAAAGGATTTTAAAAGGCCTGTCAAGTCACTTGGTCACTCACTAAAATTCCTCTCACTACATACGTTTTTTTTTGAGAGGTTGCCAGCAGCATTGCTTGTGATTTCTTCCAAATCTCAATCCAATATATGTATAACCTAATGCTTCTAAAGATTTGTTTCTCTAAAGCTCATGAATGAGAAGGGCTTCTTCTTATAATCCCAAAAGTCAGCCTCAATGACATTGATAAATGACATTGAGCCAATGGGATGGCCCCCTCTTGGCCATAGGTTGCTCATTGATTATAAATATTATCTTTGTCTTTTTGTGTATTCTTTTTTCTATGGAGCATCGTTTACTACAGTTGTCTGTCTGCCACTAACAAATAAAATAAAAATCTGCTGATCAAATTACACTTTAATTACTGTATGCCAAAATGATTTTAAAAAAAAAAGGAAAAAATTACATAACCTAAGTTGAAGTAGTTTTCTTATTTTGCCCAGTGAATGTGTACATTTTAGGCATAATAATGTGTTAATTCCACAGGGAGAGAGACTATGTTCTCTGGAATTAGGTGGAAAAATGTGTGCGCATATTTCGGTATCGGCAATCGGACAAAAGAGTTGGAAAATATTGGCATATTGACATCGGCAAAAAAGCTGGTTTACTTGACCTTCATCTCATTATTTTCCTGATCACATCATGTTTAGCCTTCATATCTTGTCCCTTGCAGCTCCAGAGCACATGCTGTGTCTGCAGAACGGCCGCTATGACCATGCAGATCGCATGTTTAACAGGTTAGTTGTCTCTGTTCCTTCAGACAGACAGTATCTCTTTATGACCATGCAGATCACAGGTTAGTTGTCTCTGTTCCTTCAGACAGACAGTATCTCTTTATGACCATGCAGATCAGGTGTTTAACAGGTTAGTTGTCTCTGGTCCTTCAGACAGTATCTCTTTATGATCACGTAGATCAGGTGTTTAACAGGTTAGTTGTCTCTGGTCCTTCAGACAGACAGTATCTCTTTATGACCACGCAGATCACATGTTTAACAGGTTAGTTGTCTCTGTTCCTTCAGACAGTATCTCTTTATGATCACGCAGATCAGGTGTTTAACAGGTTAGTTGTCTCTGTTCCTTCAGACAGTATCTCTTTATGACCACGCAGAGGTGTTTAACAGGTTAGTTGTCTCTGGTCCTTCAGACAGTATCTCTTTATGATCACACAGATCAGGTGTTTAACAGGTTAGTTGTCTCTGGTCCTTCAGACAGTATCTCTTTATGATCACACAGATCACATGTTTAACAGGTTAGTTGTCTCTGTTCCTTCAGACAGTATCTCTTTATGATCACACAGATCACATGTTTAACAGGTTAGTTGTCTCTGTTCCTTCAGACAGTATCTCTTTATGATCACACAGATCACATGTTTAACAGGTTAGTTGTCTCTGTTCCTTCAGACAGTATCTCTTTATGATCACACAGATCACATGTTTAACAGGTTAGTTGTCTCTGTTCCTTCAGACAGTATCTCTTTATGATCACACAGATCACATGTTTAACAGGTTAGTTGTCTCTGTTCCTTCAGACAGTATCTCTTTATGATCACACAGATCACATGTTTAACAGGTTAGTTGTCTCTGTACCTTCAGACAGTATCTCTTTATGATCACACAGATCACATGTTTAACAGGTTAGTTGTCTCTGTTCCTTCAGACAGTATCTCTTTATGATCACGCAGATCAGGTGTTTAACAGGTTAGTTGTCTCTGTTCCTTCAGACAGTATCTCTTTATGATCACACAGATCAGGTGTTTAACAGGTTAGTTGTCTCTGGTCCTTCAGACAGACAGTATCTCTTTATCAGGGTATTGCAGGGCAGGATAGCCTCTATTACAAACCAGGGACACTGTACAGACTGTGGCTCTGACCTGATCTTAGTGATCATGGAATTTAATTTGACAAAAAAATGTATTCAGTGTAAATGCAAAAATGATAATATGGTTGTTGGGCTTTAAAAGAGTGCAATATATGATTTTTAAACTCATGTTTTCACATAGCTATTCATTGATATGAACTTTCTTACAGCATAGGTGAAACATGGAAAAATTGCTTAGAGGGTGCAACTGACTTCAAAGAGGTAAAAATATTTTCTGTACATTTTGTCAGTTAGACATTGTGGCCCATTCACTAAAGGTCTGCACTATAGACAGAGTTGCCACAATAGTTGGAAGAAAACGTTGCACACTCTGGCTCTATATGCAGTTCTTTAATTGTATGATATTTCGGCCCTCCAGCCTTCTTCAAGATCAACAATAGTATGACAACAGGTACTGTACTGGGGATGTTATATGAGCGAGGCCACCACACCCTAGTCACACATATGATGGTGCTTAGACAATCATTAGGGAGAGGCAATTTGCTCTACAACTTTGACAGGTCAAACTCTAGTCAATCAAATCACTTAAAGTTTCAACAAAGTTGACAGATATCTCTCTCTCTCTCTCTCTCTCTCTCTCACATATATATATAAAAAAACATACAATTACAAACGCAAGTATAAAAATAAGATTCTAATAGATATATAGAGAGTTTAATCATCAGCTCTAGTTTTTTAATTTAAAGTTTATATAAGTTTAGCTAAATCAAGCCCATTAGAAATAGACAGAATAGAGGAAGCTAGGCATTTTTACCTTCAAAATAAAAGCAGTAATTCAAATCAGGGCCGTCGACTCACTAGGTGTTAAAATTTACTTTTAGTTGTCTGTGTTCTATATGTCTTCTGTGTATTTCGGATCACACACAAAATAATTTTGCAACATAAGGCTATTAGTTTATTTAATTACATTATTGTGAAGGTTTTATTATTATTATTCTGGCTCACTTGACGCTGCTCTGAGTTTTTTGCGGCTTCAGTCTGCACGCAAATCATGATCACAAACGCTGTGTATAAACACAAAATCAAATGTGAGAACGCAACGCCAGTCTGTCGTTTTATGCAGAGACTGTTGTCATCTAAACATGGCCTTAGTGAACCTGTGTGTTAACATGTTCTTTAAATTGGCATGTTCTCTGACAGTCTTGAATTCATATGGGTCTCTCTCCTGTATTGCAGCTGATTCCAGAGTTTTATGGAGACGACTGCAGCTTCCTGGAAAACAAACTGAGTGTTGACCTGGGGAGAAGGCAGAATGGAAGCTCAGTGTCTGATGTCATCCTCCCACCATGGGCCTCAGGTAACTGCTGTTGTTTGGGACCCATGGGTCATATGATCTGGGGATAGTGTGCTACTAGAACATACTGGTAACTGTGAGGAACCCCTACCCCCAGATGCCAGTGAGTTTCTTCAAAAGAATAAGACGGCACTGGAGAGTCAGTACGTATCGGAGCACCTTCATGAGTGGATTGACCTGGTGTTTGGCTTCAAACAGAGAGGGAGCGAAGCTGTGGCGGCCCATAATGGTAAAATATCTCACACAGACCTTCAAATATCTAACCCACCAAAACAACATATAGACTAAGATTTGTCTCATTGTTTTTCAGTGTTTCACCCATTGACCTATGAAGGTGGAATCGACTGTGATAGGTATCAAATAAATCCATCAAGATGTAAAATTCCAAACATTCAACTTGATATTGTGTGATGCAGTTACTACTTTAAATGTCTCTGTCTGAGAAGCATTGAGGACTCTGACCAGAGGATCGCCATGCTCATCCAGATCCTGGAGTTTGGCCAGACACCCAAACAACTGTTCACCACCCCCCACCCCCAGAGAATCACACCCCGCTTTCAGAACATCACCCACAGCTCCAGCATCAACACACCGCTCAGCGAGCTGTCTCCAGGTAACACAGTTTACAGTTTAGTTCTCTGCTCCATGAAAAAACCTTTGATGCATTGTTCTGGCGATAGGGTTAGAAAACGTAGTGAAGTGCCAAATAGTGAGCTGCTTGTGATGTACCAAAACGGTTGGCTGCTAAATATTGTAACGTTAAACACTGCATTCAAGTCATATCTGACCCGTTTTCAATGTATTTTTCAATTTATTTCTCCCCACAAAAGTTATCTCTTGAATATATAATGCAACACTATCATCTCCTTGTTGCATTTTCACCATTCAAGACAGGCAGACAGGAAACCATTCAACTTTGTCTTGTTTACTCACCAATTTGGTGTTTCTGTTCAAAATAATCCAGCCACGTATTATCCATTCATGAAAAGAAATCTTATGGGAATATGCACAAACATAATGGTTTGTATTGTACAAGGGTCATTTAACAATATAACAGGATGCACATCAGAAGTCATCCCAATGTCATCAACACTCGCTCTGGACAATATCCTGTAGTATTCAAACATGACCCGCTCTGCAAGCAGTGTTGGGGGTCGTTACTCAAAAAAGCAAAATATTACACATTACACATTACTTTAAAAAAGTAATGCCTTACTTTACTTAATTTTTCCCTGGAGCAAGTAATTTGTTACACTACTCGTTACATAAATTTTGCGTTAATCCTCAACATCGTCTGAGATGCATAATGTCACATAATTGCCAGTTAAGAACATTAAACCTTACGCTACATATGCCCACATATCAGCACAAATCCCTATCCTAATTAGGACACACACAAGATCTTTGTAAGTTTCATGACATAATTGTAGCTTTCATGTTGTTGTAGACCCACTTTGAATCGTAATGATGTCACAATGGAAGAAGATGCCATTCTTATAATATTCCTGTAGCCAGAACCACTGGAGTGGAGGAGACAATCTCCATCTTGTCCCAGTAAGCTCAGATGTTTGCCTAGATGTTTGGCCTCATCTATCAGAGTTCCTGAGACCAGCTGTGGATCCTCCAGCAGGAGGCGCTGGACTCTTTCAATTGTAGCCTTGTAGTTCTGCAGGAATGAGACATCTTGAGCTCTCAGCTCCTTCTCTATAGCCCCTTTTACACAGCCTGTGAAAGCCGTGATTGTTGTGGGATTATTATGCCTCGCCTCCTGTGTCAAAGTCACAGGGATGGAATGGCGAGTCATTTTGTTCCACCTTTCGTTCTGCCAATAGAGGTAGTATCAGCGCCGAATCGACGTCTGTTTCAAAGGGTACACCGCAGGAAGACCGGAATCTCAGCTCATTCATTAAAGGGCCCATATTTTGCTAATATAATGTATTATTATTTTATTGTTGGCCTCCACTAGAGTAACTTATTGCATCATTCATAGTTGAAAAAACTCATCGTTTATCTTGTACTGGCTCTCACTGCCCCCTTCAGTTCACCCTCTGTCTGAAACGCTCTGTTTTAGGTCCTGTCCCTGAACCCCCACTCTCTGGAAAATACTCCAGGCGGGCAGAGTTTTTGTGTTTGCAAACCTCTGCCCAGAGAGCTAGCGCTGTAGAAGCGAGACTATCTGTCTGTCTGCCTGTCTGTCTATCTATCTGTATCTAGATAGATAACGCTAGATAGATAGATAGATAGATAGATAGATAGATAGATAGATAGTCATGCATAACAGAAACAGACAGGCGATCTCTGCTTTGGCTACTAAATTTGGTAGTTGTAAAACAATTATATCAACGAGCAACGGAATGTCAAAACGAATTTGACCATCGATGAAAAACGTGACTAGGACATAAAGCAAGCTATCAATTGATATATCAACATCCCCCTAGCAAGCTATCTACAGCTCCGCTAGGCCCGGGCTGCACCCGGACATTTCCTTCGGTGGCTGGCCGAGCAGGGATTCTATTACCACGGCCGCCATAATGTTACACCCTGCCCGGGGAGCTTCACACTAGCTAATGTAGCTAGTTAGCTAACTTCCCAAATGCTTGTGACTATAAGTGTGCCTCTCCTAGCAAAGGCTACACGGACCAAACCAAAATGAGGACTTGGAGAAGTCAGCAAGTTGGACTAACGTTACAAGTTCTGAAAATGTGTGCCTTTCGTCATTCATCGGTTGTTCATAGGCAGCTGTGCTGCTAGGCTAACATAATAGCAAGTGCTAACGTTACCCAGCCGGTAAGTAATGTTAGCGCTTCCTAGCAGCACATTGGACCGATGCTGGAATGAGACACATATTTTCAGAACTTACCACTTCAGTCCTACATCCTGGCTCACTTCCATGTCGTCTCCTTGTTTTTGCGGTCTGGAATCCGTTATTCCATGAGACTACTGTTGTGTTAGTCCCAGACAGCCAGGCTGGAGAGAGCCTGGTGACGTTAGGTTACTGGAGCACAGAACAGGGAAGAGAGGGGCAGGGTGAAGGCTAGGGTGCGCGCGCGCGCTGCCGGCCTGGGCTAGGCTTGGCATCACCATGGAAACAAGTTATACTGACGTCACTAGAACTATGCTCTCGCACAAATCCATGTGATCTCGTCTACGAGACTTCATGGGGGGGAGGGGGGGTTCATGGGGGTAACATTAAAACTCTTTCACATATTTATTTGAAGCTTAGCCCATGTTTAATATGACCATCCAAGATTGTAACAACATATATATGATACAAAATTAAGAAATGCATAATATGGCCCCTTTAAAAAAAATGACAGGACTGAGGGAAAACCACCTCCAGATTGAAGTTCTACTATCAGAAATAAGTTAACCAAAGCATATCTGCAGTCTGTCTCACCTGTTGTGTGTTCCCTTATGAAAAACAACTATTGTTAGTAGTATTCAGACTGTGCTCCTACTCTAGCGTATATCCCAACTCTGTGGCGAGTCACTCGAGCAGCTGTGCGCCTCGCGTCACCCACCGTGCCTGAGACGAGCTCTGCTCTTCTGAAAGTGACATAACCAGACAGACAAACTTTTAAAGGTAGACACCAAAACAGGAACATTCTTGCATGCAATTTGGGAGTGTAAACTGGTTTACCCGTTGTGGGAAAAAGTACTAGAATATATAAGGAAATGGTTGGGCTCGGAGGTGCCTGTATCACCAAGACTATGCCTATTAGGGGACCACACAGAATTGCTCAATATATCGAAGTATGACTGACTTTGCAGTGATTAATGTAGGAGTGGTCACAGCTGCCAGAATGATTCACAGATTATGGGAAAGTACATCCTCTCCAGATGTAAAAAGAGGGTAGAATTCATGTTAGAAATAGTATCATATGAACATGTTAGCTAGAGTCAATGATAAAGGTGACGATTTCAAGAGGGCATGGGACCGCTTTTTTGCACATAGCACGGCTGGGACACTGTGATGTGGCTATACTATTATTATTATTACTTCTTCTTTTGTTGTTCAGCTATCAGAGGAATGTTTTATAAGTGAAAGTGATTATACTGTCTGTGTGTGTGTGAATAAATCAAAACTTTATTTACACACACACACACAAAAAGTAGAAACCAAGTCGTCTATATTGACGCTGACGCCGATAACATTATTAAAAGCAGACTGCAGCTGTTTGACAGGCGGGCGTCCAGTCAACCCGTTTTCAGAAAGGACTTAATTAGGCTACTTCACAACATGGGAATATGCTTTACAAAAAACTGGAACCAAAGGTAAGAAAGCGTTGTGTTACCTGTAGCTTGTAATACATGCTGCTGCCTCTGTGATCCATAAAGTCGGTCAGTCGATCAGAATATTGAAAGTTGCTTGTTAAATAGACTCCTCGGACATAATAAGCTTAACGCCCATGGTTCAGGTTAGGGTTAGGGTTAGGGCGCCTCATTTCAATCCGGGAGGGGTGGATGCTATCTAAAAGCACACTCCGGGGCGCAAATATGACGGGGCTGCTTGGTTCTGTGTAAAAGTGCAGAGGAGGCCTAATGGTGGATCTTCTTAGACTTCTTTACACCAATATTGCAGGATCGCTGTGTAAAAAGGACTTATGGTCTTGTATGGCAGTTGGCATTCTTTATGTTGCATTACCGCCTCCTTCTGGATTTATCCATCCACTGTTTCCCTACATTCTATAAAACCCGATCCTTCCTTGAGCAATTGACGCTTGTCAACTTCTTCTCCATCTTTGCTATATAATCCTATAATCTTACTCGCCTACAAACGCATAAATGGGCATGCCCCCCTACCTACAAGAACTGATCACCCCACAAACCTCCACCCGCACCCTCAGATATGCAAACAACTTGCTCCTTCGGGTCCCCAGCACCAAGCTCTGCACTAGGGATGTCAATTTTCGGTTAATTTCACTTTCGATTAACCGACGCTAATAATCGATTAACCTATCGGTTAATTCATAATTTTTTAATTTGAGTTTTTTCAGTGATTTCTCGAGGCCCACAGAATATTGTGTGATATTACTATGTAAACAATGAACACGCAAAAAGAACGATGAGACTCTTTTCTATCATCAGCAAAAACAGGTTTATTGATATCATTTTCCGTTCTTTAGTTATCAGCCGGAGAAGATAGCTTAATTTAACAAAAAAGAGCAGTTTTTTTCTAGAAGCTGAGATAATGGCCCTTTTGTGAAATTAAACATTTCAAACACATCACTGACTCTGAAGCTAATTTTCTGATGTAGTCACACCTCAAAAATAATTTCCTTCAATAAAACAGTGAAGGCCAGGGAATTTTGTTTGGCAGAATAATATTTTTAGCTGCAACCAGCAGCGCTGGCCCCTGCGTGCGCTGCTGGTTGCAGCTTCTTGCTGATCTTGATTTGCTGCTGGTGGGCATCGGATATTCTGGCTTGCGTTTGCCAACCCTGTCCTGCTGCCTGGGTCTGTCTGGGTCAGTGTTGTGTGCTGTACTGCGTGCCCCCCCCCCCCCCCCCCCCCCCCCGCCCCGCCCCGCCTCAACTGCACACTCCTCCTTATGGGAGGTGGCTCTCTGCTGAGTTTGCTCTGCACTGTGAAGGGTGCGCGTCGGCGACATCCAGCTTTTTCCGCGTGTGTTTGTCACCGGCTACTACTGTATGCTTCCAGTTGAGAATAATAACGGCTGATCATGCGAATGGGCTGTCGGCGACAGCCTGTCGCAGCGGACATGGAGGAGCTCAATTGTGGGAGCAGATTGGCTGCTGCCTGCTGCAGGCACATCTAACGTTAAAACGCTTCATGCATATCGATGCATACGGATGCGATGCGATTTCCGTTTCCCCAACGACTTATTCTCTGTTTTTCTCTGCCTTTCTGTTAACCTGGAGAGCACTGTCGCCACCTAAGGGTTCTGTAAAATAGGTTATAGACCTCCAATAGCTATAATATTTGTACAGGAGAGGCAGAAGGCTTTGATCGACGCCCCACCGTCAAAAAACGCAATTGACAAACATGTCCGTCCTTGGCACTCTACGTTACTATTTGAAATGACGAACATGTCCGTCCATGGCACTCAATGAGTTAAAAAAAAAAAAAAAATTTTTTTTTTTTTGGTCTATTTACTCAATGAGCTCATGCCCAAACAAGGCGTGTCTATTTAGATGCTGAAATGTTAATGCTTTTTGTGTTAGAATTATGCCTTTATTTTTTGTTGGCTTTGCTGAAATTTATAAGTTTATTGCCACATTTTGATCAGGTAATCATTCCAAAATCATTCTGGCTCTTATATGGATGACAAGGAAATATATTTTTGAGAGCTTTATTTCCTGTTTATGTAAACATTACAACAACAACAATCTGTTATTTCTTTTGATTTTTTCACATTAGGCCTACTGTCTTTTGCAGCATAAAAACTTAAACAAAATATAGCCTATTTCGATAGGCTATATTTTGTTATATTATATATATATTATATATTTTGTTTGGGCATGAGCTCATTGAGTAAATAGACAAAATAAATAAATAAAAATAAATAAATAATAATAATAATATTAACTGATAGACCGACAGCAATAACCGAACAACGACGTTAGCGACGGTTAATCGATTAACGGTTAACTGTTGACATCCCTACTCTGCACCATGGACGACCGTGCCTTCTGCTCGGGTGCACCGCGGCTCTGGAACAGTCTTCCAAACCACCTGAGAGCAGCACAGCCTCTCCGCTCTTTCAAAAACCTTTTTATTTAGGAAGGCTTTCTAATGCTAACTATTATCAGTTGTACTGTCTGTTATGTTTTTAACTCTGTAGCACTCTTAAGATTCTCTGTGAATGAAAAGTGTCATATAAATAAAATGCATTATTATTATTAGTGGTAGTAGTAGTAGTAGCAGCTAGTAGTAGTAGTAGTAGTAATAGTAGTAGTAGTAGTAGTAGTACAAGTACATCAGCACCATGGTGGAAATGCTGCACAGTTCAGATGTTAATCTATAGTACGGTACTCATATCTGCAGTTCTTTTTGTTCTGTAGCTTCCCCTAGTGAGGACTCCTCCTTTGAAGACCTGACCGAAGAGAGCAAGAAATTGGCCTGGGCCAACATGAGCAATCTGAAAGTCCTGTCCAGCCACAAAATCCATAAAGAGTGAGTATGGAGGCTGTAATGCATCTCCAGTCCCCATACAGCTGTGTTTTATTTTAGTATATACTTTTTTTATTGTTTCGTTTTCAGACATCGGTTTAGTGCCATAAACAATTGGGTGTACACACCCAAGCAAAGAACAAAACAACAACAAACGGACGGGACAGAACCCACAACAAATAATCTTCAAATAAGTTGCATGTACGAGTATAATGCCATGGCGACACCGACAGTGTGAGTGCTTAATCTGAAAAGAAACAGTTTTCTCCCACCCCGTAAACGTAGTCCCATATCCAGTTGATTATACAGATTTTGGTTTTAAATGGTTAAAAACAAAAACAAAAACAAAAAAAAAACAAAGGGGGGACTTCCAGTCTTAACTTTTTTAGCCAATTGCTGATACCAATATAAGTGCAAATTTTCCCCCCACCTAATTTCAGAGAACATCAAGTCTCTCCTGTAGTGGAATGAACACATCATTATTATTATGCCTACTCTTATCATGATGACCCACTGGCAGATGCAGACATAAATACAATGCTTTTCAAAATGTGATGTCATCATCATCGAGCTCCGTATGCAAGCTGCAGGGCCAGTTCGGCGAGCTGCAGGGTGGGCGAGGCCGCTAGCGAGGCCGGGCAGCGGGCGAGCCTAGGAATCAAGCGCGCAAGATGCCTAGTTTCATTTTAAAGCCTTTCTTGGCCAATACCGAGCCGATATCATCCCTACTCTGAACACAAGAAGGAAGCAACCACCTTGAGACTATGGGCCATATCTTACGCCCAAGTGCAAGGGCAAGCGTTATCTTTGTTAGATCCGAAGAAACTCAAAATCTCCCTTTTTTTCTTTTAATTACCACTGGGTCAATACATCGAAGGACCCAGCGACCCAGTGGTCATTACAAGAAAAAACACTGTTGCCATGAAGAGATGATGTGGTCTGCAACAATGTTTAGCTTCGCTGTGGCGTTCAAACGATGCTCCGTTGGTGTTTCTAGATGCCTAATGTGAGCCAAGAAATCATTCTCCACACATTACAGCTCCACCGCCATCAGCATGTCACAGCGTAAACCAGGATTTTTTTGTGTTTTTCCCCTCCCCATTCGTCCATCATCAACTTGTTTCCGTTTCTTTTCTATCAGGATTGACCAAGAATGTTATTATTGTTATGTTATTACGTTGCAGTATTTTGTTTATTTTTGTTTCTGTTCATATTACATTTCTGTTCATTTATATCAAAGTGAAAAGGCCCCCATTTCATACACTGTTTTGTCTTGACATTGATTGAATCTTCAAGTGCTAACAGTAAGTGTTAACTCATTCTCTGCCAGGGTCATTTCGGTCTGTGTGCTCCCAGTGCCAGGATTTTGAGCATATTTCCTGATCTTCCAGGACCCACAGAATATTCTGTGCTAGGAATAAAATTACGGTACACAACATATCTCACAATAAAGCAGAGACTCTCTTCTTACCCCTTGTAAAAAACTGAAACTCTCCCATATTTCCTTGTTTAGTTACAAGCAGTGGAAGTTAGCTTGTTTTCACTAAAAAATTAGCCTGGGTAAACCCATCCCCCACGTGACCTGCTCTCATAGTGACTGGGAACTGAGAGAGCAGGTCACGTGGTGGCTGGGTTTACCTAGGCTACTAAAAAATGCCCTCCTTGGGACAGAAATATGAGATAAAGAGGTTTTTAGTGAAGGACACCGTTTCAAGCAGAACTCTCTTTTGAGCCTTTTATTTTTTGCCTCAGTGACACATCAGACATATACAGTATTTGTTTTCCCAAATAAAAAATAAAAAATAAGAGAATGTATTTTACAGTTGCCATGTGGATTTTTAGCTTAGCTTGATAAAAGCATAAACAAATGGAACGAACCCTTATGTGGTCACACTCACACACTCTCTCTCTCTCTCACACACACACACACACACACACACACACACACACACACAGGAATAACGAGTGCTGTAACGTTACCTGCTGTCACGTTACCTCTCATAACTAACGTTAGCACAGAAGATCACACAATAGCTACGTTAGTGCTGTAAACTTTGAAATGTTTATGTGACACATGTTTCGCCTTGGTTGCTGGGGACGGGTGTGTGACGCGGTTTGACGTATCCATGTGATTCCCCCTCCCTTGAGTGTGACAGAACTCTCCCTTGAGAGGGAGAGCTGGCAAGAGGAAATCCTGTGAAGGGGAGCCTTCGTCGCCATGGCGTTCCGTCGTGGAGCAATAACAAAAACGCTGGCGTCTTCCTCGCCATCGTCGCCAGCCGAGAACTCTGGATCGGACTCTGTTTCGACCACAGGCTCCACCCATAAATACTAAACTAGCGGGTTCTGATGTAATGTAAACAGCCAAAACATGAAAGTACGTCCGAGTACGTCTTTGGCACAGAACGCCATTGTTAAAAGTACGTCCGGGTACGTCTTTGGCAGAGAATGAGTTAATAAGTCACCCAGTTAACTACATTACCTTAAGTCCACCCTCACTACCACATTTTCTTTAAAATATCTCATGTGTTTTTGAAAGTAATTCATGTCTCTTCCACACAGGGCAGTGACAGGCATTTCTGTGACTCGGGATGGATCAGCCATTTTCTCCACATCACAAGGTCTGCAAAATGTTGAAATCCTTCAACAAACTACATTTAAATTTACTACAAAATAGAAATATCTGAAGTGTTGACACGTGTTGCTCATAAGGATCCATGTGTATATTATACCCACATTGTATGCAAAATATCATCCCTTTTTTATCCAATCCAATTCAAATATTGAGATTTAGAACTAAAACTTCTGATGTGTTTTTAATGCATGTACTGTATGTGTCTGTACGTTGCCTTATCATACTTAAAACACAACACTCAAAGTAAAAAAGCGGTTTCATTTCATTGTCGAGAAAAAAATCTCGCCAAGCCATAGAAATTGATCTGAGCTGCTATATATTTTTTAAACTTTTTTAGGCCACTTTGCCTGTTATGTGTTCACGGAAGTAGAGAGAATAGCAGAGGAATTGCAAATGAATAAGCCAGAGAGCAAAGAGTCTTCTACAGCCCAGTTTGAATGGAAATTGCTGCAGCACAATCACTGTACGTAGTGCTTCAAAGCAATATAAGACCTTAGGACTTTTAAATGGTGCAACATCTTAACTCTCTTGCTGTCCTTTACAGATTCTACACTAAAAATGGTTTCCAAAGAGTTGAGTGATTTCCAGAGAAGCATGTCTTTCTCCAACATGGTATGCAGCATTAGTAGTCAGTTCTTCTATATCACTCTCTTATAATATCTTTGTGTAATGCTCTAGCTCTCTCTAAGACCTACACTAACACACGGGACTATTTGCAGGCATTATCATCATGTTTGATGCTGCCAGATGATAAAACGGTGGTGTGTTCTTCATGGGACAACAATGTGTATGTATGCACATTTGGTTTGATCTTCAGACAGATTTTCATGTGTTGATTTTGGGCTCGCTGACATGTGTTCCTCTCCCCCAGCTATTTCTACTCCATCCCGTACGGCAGGCGGCAGGACACGCTGATGGGCCATGACGACGCTGTCAGTCAGATGTGCTGGTATGATGGACAGCTGTACACGGCGTCCTGGGATTCTACTGTCAAGGTAAAAAACAATAGTGAATTATCCATGAGAATCATATTTCCATTCATACAGTAAGCCAGAGCAGCAGTAGGGCATGTATGGATCATTGACTGTATATAATATGGATGTCTCCACTTCCTGGCAGTTAGTATTACCAAGTCAAATTTGAATTATCATTAAAACCGTGTAGGTTTGATTACCATGATTATCGCTGCTGCACAGAGCGCTGTTTGCTTGTTTATTCAAAGTTTATTAAAAGTGAACGTGTCCAAATTGCACCAAATCCTATTGGCTATGTTATTATTTTGATGTTTATGCAAACACAAAGTTCATAGTGCTGCTAATTTTATTTGTGGTTTTCAATATAAAACTTGGTGAAATGATTTCAATGAGTGTATCAGTACTTTTTGAACATTTTCAGCACATTTTCGCAATACAGCACTCGTCTACCTTGGTTAAATTCCTGGCAGCGGCACTTCCAGCTTGGTCAGGCGTTCCTACAGACACAAATTGGCCGTGTTTGCGGGTGGGAAGTCGGTGGGGTATGAGTCCTGGTCGCTGCAGTAGTGCCTCCTCTGGTCAGTCAGGGCATCTGTTCGGGGGGGTGGATAGCGTGAACCTGTCACTGCGTCCTGCCGGTGAAACTCCTCTCTGTCAGGTGAAAAAGAAGCAGCTGGCGACTGCACATGTATCAGAGGAAGCATATGCGAGTCTACAACTCTCCCCACATCGGCAGAGGGGGTGGAGCAATGACCGGGACAGCAGGCGGAATTGGCCAAGTACAAGTGGGGAGGAAATACCAGCGAAATACCAACCAAATACCAGCGCTGCCATCTTGCTTGCTTGATGTCATTTGCAGCCGGAGTCTGCTCAGTAGAGTTGGGCTGAGCACCTTCAGCCTTTTGAGAGTGGCTGTCACAGCTGTTCACCCCTTTTTATACCGTCAAATAACTATTTAAAAACAAACTTGTCAAGAAAATGAGCACTTCAGTGTGATAAGAGAACTACATAAAATGACAGAAAGCATCTTTGTGATAAATGTATTTGATGTGTACATTTGAATGTTCCATCCGCAATCATGGACTTATGACCTATACTGGGACCAGCCACCAGGGTGCGATTGAGATGTTTTAGCTTCACTTTTGGGGCGCTGCCATGACGTCCATATTTTATACAATCGATGTCTAATGGTATGGATGTGTTTGTGTGGCAGGTTTGGCACCGTACCACTGACGACACATCAAGTCACAGGAGGTCACAGGTTCAGTTGCTGGCTGAGTGCGAGCACGACGCTGGGGTGAGTCAACATGCTGAGGTTGCTGCTGTTGAATGTTCAGTGTAGAAGTGTCGATTTTTGAATCTGGGCCAACAGGATGTGTGTGACATCAGATGGGTCATAGGTCATAAATAACTTAACTTAACAGATACCTGGTTTCCAAAAGCACTAGGTAACTCGAATCCCTCCATCTAACTTAACTTAACTTAACTTAACAAGATACCTGGTTTCAAAAAGCACTAGGTAACTAGAATCCCTCCATCTAACTTAACTTAACTGAACAGCTACCTGGTTTCAAAAAGCACTAGGTAACTAGAATCCCTCCCTCCATCTAACTTAACTTAACTGAACAGATACCTGGTTTCAAAAAGCACTAGGTAACTAGAATCCCTCCCTCCATCTAACTTAACTTAACTGAACAGATACCTGGTTTCAAAAAGCACTAGGTAACTAGAATCCCTCCCTCCATCTAACTTAACTTAACTGAACAGATACCTGGTTTCAAAAAGCACTAGGTAACTCAAATCCCTCCATCTAAGTTAACTTAACAGATACCTGGTTTCAAAAAGCACTAGGTAACTAGAATCCCTCCATCTAACTTAACTTAACTTAACTGAACAGATACCTGGTTTCAAAAAGCACTAGGTAACTAGAATCCCTCCCTCCATCTAACTTAACTTAACTGAACAGATACCTGGTTTCAAAAAGCACTAGGTAACTAGAATCCCTCCCTCCATCTAACTTAACTTAACTGAACAGATACCTGGTTTCAAAAAGCACTAGGTAACTAGAATCCCTCCATCTAACTTAACTTAACTGAACAGATACCTGGTTTCAAAAAGCACTAGGTAAGTAGAATCCCTCCCTCCATCTAACTTAACTTAACTGACCAGATACCTGGTTTCAAAAAGCACTAGGTAACTAGAATCCCTCCATCTAACTTAACTTAACAGATACCTGGTTTCAAAAAGCACTAGGTAACTAGAATCCCTCCATCTAACTTAACTTAACTTAATTTAACTTAACTTAACAGATACCTGGTTTCAAAAAGCACTAGGTAACTAGAATCCCTCCATCTAACTTAACTTAACTTAACTTAACTTAACAGATACCTGGTTTCAAAAAGCACTAGGTAACTAAAATGCCTCCATCTAACTTAACTTAACTTAACTTAACTTAACTTAACAGATACCTGGTTTCAAAAAGCACTAGGTAACTAGAATCCCTCCATCTGTCCATTCACTGTGGAGGACATGCATGATTATTAGCAGAATCTTAGTTTGTCTCCTCTCAATTTACCTTTTTCACAGTAGCCATTTTGTGTCTAAAAGGGTCAGGGTTCCAATCGGACTCACAAAATGTGTGATAGCGGACGAGAGTATTGGCCTTGGTGGAGGTCTGCGCTCTCCGAGTGTAGTATTATTTTGTATTTTTTTAATGGTATTTGTTTATTTATTTTGGCTGTTTGAAATCCATTTTCAGGTGAACACTATTGGTTTGAATCCTGCTGGAACTCTCCTGGTTTCGGGATGTAAAGACGGCACCGCCACCATCTGGGACACCAGTAACTATGGAATCCTGCAGCAAGTCCACTGCCACAGTGGAACCATCCACCACATGGCTTTCAGCCCTGGTAAGAGTGAAACCACCATCTGGCTTTGAGTGCCTGATCTCAAATAGAGCCCCCAAAACAGCAAAAAGAGGCAGCAGGCATAAACAGCTGACATTGAACATTGAACATTGAACCAGAGATGGTCCATATTAGAGATATGGCACCGCAGGCCCCACAAATTGTAAGAAATGATACTAGCAAGTCTCCTAAATGGTCACGTGGTCACCTCTTCCCTGAAGTGTTGTGAGAGGACTGAGCCTGGTGATGCGACATTAGTGCTTAGACTGCTGACCCTAGCAAGCTATCTTGAGCCACTTCTTAACATGCAGTGGCATCCGTATTATAACCTGCTCCTAGCCAGTTGGCCTGCATGTTAAACAACAATTAGCTTAGTTAAACAGTGGCAGGTCATTATCCGCAGATCCGTCTGAGTGGGCGGGTGTGACTCACTTCACTTCACTTCACGTTCACTAGTTTATTAATTAATGAATCGTTCGGGCAATCGCTTATATCAACGAGCAAACTCACGGTTTCCTCAAGTGCTGCAAAAACGGCTTGAATTGTTTGGCCGTGTGATCCCAACGCGCTTCAGCTGCAGGCAGCCAGGAGGGACGCTTACTGCTGCGCTGCTTGCTTGCTCCCATGTCAAAAAAAGCCTAACTATTGTGGGGAGAAATACATTTAAAACTAGTCAGATATAACTTGAATGCCACTTGTAAAATAAATCACCCACAGTGATTGACGACGGTGCGACCACTATTTTGACTGATATCCAGTTGTTTCTTAACAAAGACCCCTCATGTTTAGAAAGGCAAAACCTGAAAATATCCCGCTCTCTCTAGCCTGACATGATCCAGACTCCATGTTTAAAAGGCACTTTGAACTAGAGATCGTGAGTTCCCAAACTCCACACAAACCACACATACACACAAAGCTGCCCCTTGTTCGCTCAATATAGTTGTAACTAAGATACTTGATTAAAAAATAATTTGTCCAACCACAGATTTAGCTACTACGAACTTCACATGTAGCTTTAGCTAATCGCTCCCTGCTTGACATCCTGTTGCCAAATATCACGAGTGTGTTGCTGAAACAGAGACAGGACTTGAACAATTTTAAATTTTCTTTTGATCTGTCTGTCTGAAGAATGCCATTTTAGTGTTAGAATGTTCAGAAGATATGTGGCTTCGGAAAATGGGATGAATATTTACTTGGATGAAAGAATCTGTCATAATCTGAGATCACGTTCACGACTCCCATTGACTCCAATAGACTCAGAACCTGCCACAAGTCCCTCTCTTTTTTTTCTGATTTCTCCCCGCATTTTCTCCCCAATTGTACTTGGCCAATTCCCCCTGCTGCCCCAGTCGCTGCCCCACCCCCTCTGCCGATCTGGGGAGAGCCGTAGGCTAGCACCATGCTTCCTCCAATATATGTGCAGTTGCCAGCCGCTTCTTTTCACCTGACAATGGGGAGCTTCACTGGCAGGACGTAGCACGTGGGAGGATCATGCTATTCCCACCAGTTCCCTTCTGCCCCGAACAGGCGCCCCGCGCAACCAGAGGAGGCGCTAGTGTAGCGACCAGGACACATACCCTTATTTTGGCTTCCCACCCGCAGACACAGCCAATCGTGCCTGT
Organism: Poromitra crassiceps; assembly: GCF_964638095.1. Lineage (NCBI taxonomy): Eukaryota > Metazoa > Chordata > Actinopteri > Beryciformes > Melamphaidae > Poromitra > Poromitra crassiceps. The sequence continues at coordinate 90,944,144 of NC_139624.1, read as the reverse complement.
ATGGACACCCGACCAAGCCGGAGGTAGAACGGGGGAACATTGCCACAAGTCTCCTAAGTGGGCATGGCTGTGGTAAACCATGGGCAAAACCCACATGACACAAATACAGGAAGTGACATGAAGATGGTGTGTCTTGCTTTGATATCCCATTGTCTTTGATTTAACCTAACCTAATATTCAGACTGAATGATATCGGCCTGAATCTTACGTCAGTTACTCCAGTCGGGTGAACGTAAAAAAAAAATCCCCTTTGAATAAATGCCCTCCAAGCAGTGTGTCGTTCAGATTTCAAAGTCATTGGTACTTTTAATCAATTTAAAACAGCCTCAACAGCAGGCAATGGCCGCAGCCATTGTTGTTTAAGCTGAAAACATGCTACAACATCAGCCTCGACTTTGAGCATTGCCGACGACAGCTAGACCTATATACTCGAATGTCAGCTTGACGAGGCAGTCGCAGGGGAGTCCCCAGCAAAATGAGTAAATTGTGTGATTTCACTAGGATTCCAATGACTAGAAGTTAGCCCAAGGAGAGAATGTAGTGCACATACTTTGTACTGTAATAGCTTTCACTCTCGTTATCTCCCCCATCTACATTATATTATACAGTACTTGCGCTGTTCACATCAGCTGCGTCGAGTCACATTTTTGCGGAGCTGCACACCAGCTGCACTGGCACTGGCAGGCTCGCCAACCGCGTCGCAGCCCTTTGCGCCCTTTGACGTTGTAGCATGTTTCCCTCATTATTCCTAGGCGCAGTCTTGACAACCGCACTTGACCACGGCTGGTCCCGCTGTTTATTGACACTGATTGGCCAATCGCTAGTCCCACTCGGCGCTCATTGGCTCGGAGGGTTAGAAAACCGGAGAAAAGGCATTTGCATATGACGATGGCAGACCAAGAGCAGCGAAACTCAACTCTGTGGAGTGAGCAGATTCCAATCATTCCAAGGTCTGGACCCAAGCTACATTGAACCTTCAGGCTGCCTGTGTAACGGCGTTGTGTAGGTGGTACTTGCAGCAACCCATGTTAAGGGCTTGTCCAGGGGTAGGTACGAACCGCCGACCTTCGGCTTGGGAGTCCGACATGTTAACCGCAACGCCAAGAGAGCTAGCTCCCTTGGCGGAGCTGATTAACATGCCTTTATGCTGGGGAGTGAGTTTAACCAATCCACTCGCTACCACTCGGGACTCACGAGGAATCTGCGCTGATTAAGTGTACACTATTAACATGTCACTGCACTTTACCTTGCCTCCAAACAGCCCTTTCCTTTGGCACTATATCTTCTCAACCGTTGCACTTCCGTATTCCCGCGCATGCCGTGCACATTATCACTCTGCAACAGCATTTTTCTTCAAGACAGCGATCGTCAAATAATCACCAAGTGTGGCTTTGCCTCCTCAGACAGCAGACACGTTCTCAGTGTGGGAGCAGACTCCTGTCTGAAGGTGCTGGACGTCCAGACGGGCATGGTGATCTCTTCTGTGAAGGCTGAGGAGGAGCAGAGGTAAGATCACACCATCTGCACAATGCAATGACTGGTTTCTTTGTGCCACTCTTAGATTAACACAGAACATATGCATTGTACAGTATCTGCAGTACTAAACACAGTGTGGACTTAATAGGCCTCATTCATGAATCATGCGTATGCACAGATTTCATCTTAAATTGTGCGTGCAAACAATTTAAGAACCTTTGTAGCATTTATCAATACTTGCGTACAGTACTTCCCACTTACACAAAATGTAAGAGTGCCCTGGACCACACGTCATTTAATAAGTAAGTTAAGTTCATATTGGAGCTGGTCCCCAGGCGCTGCATTGTGGCTGTCCACTGTTCCTAGGTACAGTAGGTACCTACCGTAGTATAGGATGGGTCAAATGTGAAGGATAAATTTCCCCATGGGGATAAATTACTGTGCGCATTTTTGGCACGTCTCCATCTCCATTCCCATCCCCAAATTAACCTGCTGCACACTAGGACACTACTACTGCACACTAAAATGAAAAATCCTGTTGTCCTTTTTTGTATTCTATTTTATATATTTTATATTCTTATTCTTTTTTGATTTTTCAAATGGTCTTAAATCCACCTCCGGCAAGTTTTGCTTTCTAAGACCTCATTGTTGACCCACATTGCCATGTCAAAAGGACACATAGCGTAACTGTGTGTGTGTGTGTGTGTGTGTGTGTGCTTGTGTGCTTGTGTGCGCGCGCGCGCGTGTGTGTGTGTGTGTGTGTGTGTGTGCAGGTGTTTCTGCTGGGATGGGAACATGGCGCTCTGCGGGGGGCAATCAGGTGACCTGCTGCTCTGGGACCTGCTCAGCAACACTGTTACCAAGAGGCTCTCCGGACACTCAGGTATGCCCAATCCTCTCAGCCAAAGTCAAGTGTGTGAACCCTCCTGCTAATCTATTGTTAGGGGTGGCCAAACTTTTTTGGTTGTAGGCCGCATACAGAAAAATATAAGGAGTCCTCTTTGACCTCTCCATATCCATTGACAACCACACCGTAACTCCATCTCAAACAGCTAAAAACCTGGGAGTGATCCTTGACCACCAACTCACCTTCTCTGCCTACATTGCCGCAACAGCACGCTCCTGCCGGTTCTCCCTCTTCAATATTCGTAAGATACGCCCATTTCTCACCAGAGAAGCTACACAAATTCTGGTACAGTCACTGGTATTGTCGCGCATCGACTACTGCAATGTCCTTTTGGCAGGCCTCCCTGCCTCTGAAATACTTCCTCTTCAGCTCATTCCGAACACAGCAGCCCCTGTCTGGTCTACAATTTACCTAGATTTTCCCATGTCACCCCCCTTTTCCAAGAGCTTCACTGGCTTCCCATCCTGGCACGCATCAAATTCAAAACTCTGGCACTAGCTTTCAAGGCCGTTCACCAAACAGCCCCCTCTTACTTACAGTCTATGGTCACTTTCCAAACCTCTCATCGCCCGCTCCGCCCCTCCACTAGTGCAGGACGTCTCGCCCCTCCCCTGCTACGTGGGCTCAGAAGCCGCTCTCGGTCGAGACTTTTCTCCTGCCTGGCCCCAAAATGGTGGAATGAACTTCCCCCGGACATCAGGACTGCCGCATCACTCCCCATTTTCTGCAGAAAACTTAAAACTCATCTCTTCAGACTTTATATTGACCCTTCCTGAATTCCCTCCCACCTCTCTGCCTGCTTTCCATGTGTTTTTAATTGAATTTTCTGTTTCTTAAATGTTTGCTCCTTTAATTGTTCACACCTTTAATCTCCCCTTTTATATTGGCTTCTCATATTTTTACTACTGTCTTTCTATTTTATCTATTCATGTTATTGTGTGTTGTATGTGATCATGATGTAAGTCGCTTTGGGTAAAGGCGTCTGCTAAATACCAATAAAGTAAAGTAAAGTAAAGAGTCGTGGGCCAAACAATATTAAGCGCAGCAGTTTTCAACCTGTTTAGACTGAAAGCGGGAGGGAAACGTTTTTTCGTTTTTGTTTTTAAAATGGATAAACGAGAAAACAAAATAACGTGCCCCCCCCATGGCGGGCCACTTAAAAACGGACAGCCGGCCACAGTTGGCCCGCGGGCCGTAGTTTGGCCACCCCTGGTCTATGTCTTGTTTTGAGTCACAATGTTTCCTCTTAACTCATAACTTAAATAAATAAAGGTTGATGCAATATGCAAAAAAAAAGCAACCAGTAGGACTTTCACACGCTCTACTACAGAAACGACTATTTAGATGCTTATTTATTTGAACCTATGTCCTTTGTGTGAATTGTAATCCTTTGTGCAGGAGCTGTCACGGCCATGTGGATGAATGAGCAGTGCACCACTGTTATCACAGGAGGAGAGGACAAACAGATCATCTTCTGGAAGCTCCAGTGTTAAACTCCTGTCTCTGCAACATACAGGACAATGCATAGAGACTCATTAAACAACCTCAAAGACCCAAAACCTATTGTAAATGTACAGTACATTATCGCCTAGACCTGCTGGAGGGGCGGGGACATTCACACTCTCAGCAGTTCCCTATCAGAAACCCCACAAAAAAGTCATTATACACTGTCATGTTAAATATTATTGGTATCTACAGAATTGGAAACAGACATTTTCAGTTTTGTTCTTAAGCTAGCACAGACCAGTAGTGACTTTATTTTTCACTTATATGTTTTTGGCCCATTCCGTGTGTTTCTGTGGGTTTTTTGTTTTTCCAGCTTTTTTAATTGCAATCCTGTTTCTATAGCTTTATGTATTTTATTCTGTGATGTGGTCCTGTTCTCACAATGTCCATCAGAGCATCTATCTGATCAAGTATTATCATAACCAATAACATTGGCCATGAAAAACATACTTGCCTTCTTTGTACACATGCAAGAACTATAGTAGAGACCAGCCGCGATGCCTGACCTTCATTTTGATGTGAACTACAGTACACAACTGTAATGTTTCGTGACTGCATCTTGTACGATTTTGATGCTGTCGCGTCAGACAGACGGACATATAAAGCAAAGTATTCAAACCGGCCTCTGTGGTGGTTCCCGCTACAATAGATGTCTCCAGGACCACATTTCGCCATGCGACACACATGCACACACAGGCACACAGACTCACAAAGTGAAAGCAATACCAGCCCTGCTGTCGTGGCTGGTAACTATAGAAAAATGAGCTGATGGTGACACGGACTTAGAGATAAACTGTGCTGTACTCTCCCTCTTTCCAGTTGAAACAGATGTGAGGTATAACACACAAGGAGGTTGGCAGCACAACTCAAGAGAAAACCAGTCACCATTGACTTCAGTACAGTACAACTAAGTCATTGGTGACGAGATGACTGGTAGAGATAGCTCAGACAGTCTCCCTATCCTACTGGCTCAGGAGGACCCACGGGCACCACCCACTCTAGACTAACGGAGATGTTTTGAAGCCTAGAGTATGGGAGTGTGGCTGTCGCCATCTTGGGGTTCTTGCTCAGCTAGCATGAGATCAGGGGTTTCCCAGAGCCGCTGCTCCACCTGCTATTGGTCTGTGATCGGCAAGCTCACTGGACAGGCGAGCTGTCAATCACGCCCCAATCTGGGAACCCAATGGTAATTTTTTTTGTTTTTTCTCTTTATTCTTGCAAGTCGAAAGTCTGTCTCGAGAGATTAATCACACCCAAAACAGTCTTTTCTATCTTGTCTAGTTTACTCTAAATGGGTGAGTTATATAAAACATCACCCCCTGTAGGTGACACATACAGTTGTCATGAAAGCTATATAGACCAAAACTGTGTTTTGAACCAGGCTGTAAACATGTTTAATCCTGTTGTAAACTCTGGTATTTTAACATGCGGTGAACAGGCAACGACTCTGCCTGTTCACCGCATTTTAACATGCGGTGAACAGGCAACGACTCTTTTCGAGCCAGCCTCACGTGGTCATTCGAGGAACTAGCCTACAGCACTGAGCTATAATAAAGGCCTACAGCTTTTATCACTTCCGCTTAGTCTTCATCTGTCCAAAGCCAAACTTGCTGTCTGGTCTCGATGAATGCTCCTCTCAATTATAATCTCACCAAGTGGGAAATGCTTTTGACTCTAACCTTTACCCCCTTCCTTTTCCTTTATATTACTGCAGCTGTCATGAAAATGCCACTATGGTACGTCTCCCTATAGCATGGGTGTCAAACTCAATTTCATCCCGGGCCACATCAGCATTATGGTTGTCCTCAAAGGGCCGGTTCTAAATGTCACATGACATAAATGTATTTAGCCTACTTGTTATCACATTACATAATTACTTCTGATTAGATTATTATTGGTTTAGTAATACCTTAATAATTAATAACTAGGTCTGACTCTGAAAGCAGATTTAGAGGAAAAATAATGGCAAACGGACAACTAGTAGCCTACAACTATTAGAACTTACTAGAATTAGAATTGTATTGCACAAATTGTATTCTTTGCTAGCTCTCGTGGGGCCACATAATATTAGGTGCCGGGCCGGATTTGGCCCCCGGGCCTTCAGTTTGACACATGTGCCAAGGCCACTATGGTACGTTTCCCTATAGGCACACAGCTCATCTCAATGCTAAGTGGGCTGCACTTATGGATATATTTCTTGCCATTCTGCACATAATGGTACTGAAGTTAGGTCTTCTACTATAGTCCAATGCATTCAATATGTGTTAGAAGTGATTTCACCAATATTATGTTTCTACTGTATGTTGTCATCACACCATGCTAAGTAATAGCACTTCACAGCCTAGAAGAGAGGATAGTGGTGGGGTCTGTATGCACTCCATACATATAGAGCAGAGTTTATTCTGCATAAGTAGACTCCAGTCTCCTAGCCCCGCCTTAGTGGTTAGCCATAAGCCTATTGGCTATGAGAAGTGGTGAAGGGCTTAAAAGACACTGGTGCTGGTGGGGCTGTTCTTAGCGCTTCTTAAAGCACTAATAGCATCAGGGCCAACTTGGTTGCTTCGACAAGAGGGGGAGAGAGCTGGGGGGGGGGGGTGTTTAAGGTGAGAGGGTTAAGCCAGCAGGCGGATCTTTCATCCCCACGGAGTGGGTGGATTCCTCTCATAGCCACAAACACAGGCAGCACAGTAGATGTGTGGGTGGATTCCTCTCATAGCCACACACACAGGCAGCACAGTAGATGTGCGTTTAGGCTCCTGGACATGTTCGGCAAGTTGAAGGGCCTCCTGGCGGGCCCGCAGCTGCCAGGGGCCTCTGTGGCCCCCGGGGTGGCCCCTGCTCCAGCCCCTGCACAGGTAAGGGATTTATTTTGTATTTTTATGTAGGCCCATCTCCAGTGGGTCAACTGCTCCAGAAATAAAAGAAAACATTCTTTAAAATGTATTAAGTTGCTCCAAATGTTTTGCATGTTTATTCATGTCTGTGTCTCAAGTGATAGACTACGCAATTTTTCCATGATGCTATCATTATCATCATTGCCTTTCATTAGCTGTAAAAAGGCTGAAATCAGGCATACAGTACACACTGAACTAATACAGCTAGCAGTAAATTGTGTGTGTGTGTACTGTGTATGTGTGAGATACACTAGCACTATTGTAGCATTGATTAGCTTGAGGTGCTGAGGGGTTACGGTGTACACTTAGCCTACTTGTACTGTAAACTGTTGTCCATGTTTACTTGTATTGTTTTTATGTTATGTATATGTAATATGCAGTGTTGGGCAAGTTCCTTTCAAAATAGTTACTTTAATTTGAAAGTAATAAGTTACTTTACAATATTACTGTCTGTGTAGAGTAACTCGCAGGATGCCTCGCCCCTCCTTCGCTCCGGGGGCTCAAAAGTCGCTCATCCCGATCGCGACTCTTCTCGTCCCTGGCACCGCAATGGTGAAATGAGCTCCCCCTATGGTCAGGACGGCCGCTTCACTGTCAATCTTTCGGCAAAAACTTAAAACACACCTTTTCAAGCTCCACCTGGCCCCTTCTTGAACTAACATCTTTCTCTCTCATAAATAAATAAATAAATAAAAAAACTTTACCACTATTTCTTCAGAAGTTGTAGCTGTCATAGACTGTTGCATAGTTGATTGCTCTATAGAGACAGTCCGCATGTCTGGAAACGCCCATACACGCTCTAGGAACGCCCACAATAGACGCTGGGTTAGCCTGGGGGCGGGGTCAGGGTGGGGTAAATTCCCCCCTTCTATCCATTCAGCAAAGTTAGAATTTAGCTGATAGCCCAGCCCAGGCAGACACGATCGGGGATTTAACCACCGCAGTAAATGCACATCTGAGCAGACGTCTTGTGTTCTGCTCTAGAACCCCCAAACATGTAGTTTAGAGCCGCAGCACCGTCTTTTGGTGAGTCAGCCCATGAGATATATTGGCGGTTTTACCCCACTCACGCGCCAGCCGTTTAACATTTTGTGGGCGTTCCCAGACATGCGGACTGTCTCTATGGCTGACAAAAATTGTTAGTCGCTTTGGATAAAAGCATCTGCCAAATGACGTAATGTAAATGTAATGTAATGTAATAAACTTGAACTTGAACTATGCAATTATGCAGAAGCAGTTGAAATATTATTGCAAATACTATACGGCGATTGTTGCTCCATTGGTTTCTCATAAATCACTTTAGCTTTTCTTTTTTTTGTGATCAAATATTTTCTTTAACAATTGTCTCATGACAGGTAACAATGAAAAGCAGAGTTAATCCCATACAATAGGAATCACAGCAGCGAGTGTTATCCGCTACCATTCCTCTTGCCAAAAATTATTTAAATAGTTTAATTTTCTACACGCACCTGTGAAGTTGCTTATTACCCAAAACGCACATTGAAAATCTGAAAAATTTGATTGGAGCTTATTTTAAAAGTACCTATTAGGGTGTTTTGCCGTATGCTAAATCCACTATTCTTTGAAAATGGTCTCTGAATTAACATGTCTCTAATGGCAGTGGTTTGACTAATGAAGCCAACCGTTTGACTTACAGTAAGTGCTGCTTTGTGGTGTAGCAGGAGAAGCTAACTGTTGCTTTGTGGTGTAGCAGGAGAAGCTAACTGTTGCTTTGTGGTGTAGCAGGAGAAGCCAGCCAATGTGGAGAAGGAGGCCAAGAAAGAGGACACACCGCCGGGTAAGTCACCATTCATTTGAGAGACAAAATTGCATATTTGGAAACTGGATTGTGTCTTTTTTTTTTACCACGTGGCCACATGCAGCATGTGGTCAGGACATCGTTCTTTGGGGTGAGTCATTCACTCAGTCACTCATGTCACGGAAAGAGCGCTTATTTCGGGGGCGCTCGGTGAGATGCCCTCTCGTTTCCCGACGGGATAGTGTGTTTCAATCGTGCTGCTTAAATGTTCACTCCCGCCCGCTTGGGACACTGCGTGAATTACAACGAGCGCACCTACATGGACTGCACCGCACGACCACTTCAAACCAAGGGCTGAAATAAAATCACTATTAATGAGCCAGAAATTAGCCAAACATTACCTACAAAGAAACATCTGAGTTTAATGTCGATACAAAGGACTCAGCCTCGACATGGCTGGGAAGGATTCTGGGTGAATTAGCGGATGTTATTGTGGCATGTTTGGATGTGTTTTGGCTTGCGTTGTCTGCGGGGAAGTGGATACTGGATACTTACAGTACTTACAGTTGCACATTAGCTGTCTGACATAGAACTGCTCTTCTGTGGATACCCCTCTCTGTGATTTAACTTTGGCTTCAGTGGGCTAGTTTCTGTCTCTGAGTGAACCTGTGGCTCAGCTGGTTGATAGCTGGTTGATAGCTCTCAGCTGACACCAGCCCAATCACCCACCTGGGAACGACGGGCGCTGATTAGAGAGGTGTGGCTTATAGGCTCCATATAAGTTTGGCTGCAGTAAGGTCTTGTCAGTTGCACATTAGCTGTCTGACATAGAACTGCTCTTCTGTGGATACCCCTCTCTGTGATTTAACTTTGGCTTCAGTGGGTAAGTGCTTAGGCTGTGTTTATTTGTGTTATTTGTGTCTGCTATTTCCTTATTCTAAAAGGAGTAGTTTTTTAGGCTAGTTTCTGTCTCTGAGTGAACCTGTGGCTCAGCTGGTTGATAGCTGGTTGATAGCTCTCAGCTGACACCAGCCCAATCACCCACCTGGGAACGACGGGCGCTGATTAGAGAGGTGTGGCTTATAGCCCTGTTGAAGCAGTATTTCTGAACACTGTCAGTCTACAGCGGCAGCGGTAAGCGGCACGTAGCCTCGGGCACGAAGACAAGGGAGTCTTTCTGCGGGAGTCCTTCGAGGGGAGGCCATAGAATAGGGTTTTTTGCTACCTCTCTTATTCTACCTACTCATCTACCTAACTATGTGTTTTCTTCCCATCCCTGTTGTAACCTCAGCCCACAGACGCCGTAGACACGGCTGCTTCAGGGGTAGTAACTCTGGTAATCTCTCCCACCCTAAGCGCGCAAACAGTCCTTTTACTATTGCCGGAGGTCTCTGGAACTGTCAGTCGGCTGTTAAGAAAACTGAGACCATCTCGGCTCATGCTCTATCTCAAACCCTCCACTTTCTAGCTCTCACAGAGACCTGGATCATTCCTGAAAACACTGCTACTTCTGCAGCGCTCTCTGCTGCATATTCCTTCTCCCACACCCCTAGAGCCTCTGGCCGTGGCGGTGGCACTGGTATCCTCATCTCTCCCAAATGGACCTACACTGTCACCTCTCTCTCTCATCTGTCTATCTCATCTTTTGAGTCCCATGCAGTTGCCGTATCCCTACCCATCAAGCTCAACATTGTGGTAATCTACCGCCCGCCTGGTCCGCTTGGTCACTTTCTGGACGAGCTGGACACCCTCCTCTCCGTCTTTCCTGAGGATGGTACTCCACTCATCCTTCTGGGAGACTTCAACATCCAGCCAGTAACCTTACAATCTCCGTCTTTCCTTAACTTCTTCTCATCCTTTGACCTTTACCTCTCTCAATCTCCTCCTACTCACAAAGCAGGGAATGTGCTTGACCTGGTCTTCACCAGATCCTGCTCCACCTCTAATCTCACTGTGACTCCTCTTCCTGTCTCCGACCACCACTTTATCACCTTCTCCCTTCCCATCCCCCTCCCCTCCTCCCACCCATCTCCCCCTCACTCTACCACCACCCGACGCAACCTAAAAACTCTCTCTCCCGACTCCCTCTCTTCTACCGTCCTCTCCCTACCTCCCCCTGCCGAGCAATTTGCTCTGCTGTCCACCGACGAGGCTTCCACTACTCTTCTCTCCTCCGCTCTTGATTCTCTTTGCCCACTCACCACTAAGCCTGCCCGATCTTCTCCCCCTTCTCCTTGGCTGACTGAATCTCTGCGAACTTATCGAACTGAGCTTCGGGCAGCTGAGAGAAAATGGAGAAAATCACATCTCCCTGAAGATCTCTCTTCCTACCACCTTATCCACTCAAACTTCACTGATGCTGTCTCTAAAGCAAAAACCTCAGTCCTGGGCCCCTTACTTTTCCTTCTCTATATCAGATCTCTTGCCTATGTGATCTCTTCTCATGGCTTTTCTTATCACTGCTATGCTGATGACACCCAGCTTTTCCTTTCCTTCCCCCCCTCTGACACTCAAATCGAGGCTCGCATCTCTGCATGCCTCAAAGACATTGGCGACTGGATGTCTGCCCACCACCTCAGGCTCAACCTTGGTAAGACCGAGCTACTCTTCCTCCCAGGAAAAGACTGCCCTCTTACAGATCTCTCCATCTCCATTGACAACACCACTGTACTTCCCTCCCAAACAGCCAAGAACCTTGGGGTGATCCTTGACAACCAGCTGTCTTGCTCTGCCAACATAGCTGCTACAGCGCGCTCCTGTAGGTTCTCTCTCTACAACATCCGCAAAATCCGTCCCTTTCTCACAAGAGAAGCGACTCAACTCCTGGTCCAGTCTCTTGTCTCCTCCCGGCTGGACTACTGCAACGTGCTTCTGGCCGGCTTACCTGCCACCGACATCCGACCGCTTCAGCTCATTCAGAACGCTGCAGCCCGTCTGATATTCAACCAACCCAAATTCTCTCACGTCACTCCCCTCTTCCAGGAGCTCCACTGGCTTCCCATCTTGGCCCGCATCAAATTCAAGACACTGGTACTGGCCTACAGGGCAGTACACCAGTCAGCTCCCCGGTACCTGCAATCCATGGTCAGGTTCCAAACCTCTCACCGCTCCCTTCGCTCCTCCACCAGTGCAGGTCGCCTCGCCCCTCCTTCGCTACGGGGGCTCAAAAGTCGCTCATCCCGATCTCGACTCTTCTCGTCCCTGGCACCTCAATGGTGGAACGAGCTTCCACCTTCGGTCAGGACTGCTGAATCACTGCCGATCTTTCGGAAAAGACTAAAGACACACCTTTTCAGGCTCCATCTGGGCCCTCCTTGATCTAACTTCGTCTCTCTCTTTCCTTATATTAAAAAAAAAAAAAAAAAAAAAAAAAAAAAAAAACCTAACCAACCTTGTACCACTAACCTAAACTTGTACCACTGTTCCTTCAGAAGTTGTAGTTGTCACAGACTGTGCTCCATAGTTGATTGTTCTATTGCTGACAAAAAATGTGTTATTGTAAGTCGCTTTGGATAAAAGCGTCTGCCAAATGACGTAATGTAATGTAATGTACTTATGTTCTTTCTGTCACTTTATAACAGAGGGGGTTCCCCAATCTCAGAAGGCCTTTCTGTCACTTTATAACAGAGGGGGTTCCCCTCTCGTCATTAGCCCTTTCTGTCATTTTATAATGGAGGGGGTTCCCCCCTCTCAGGAGCCCTTTCTGTCACTTTAGCCGTTTTCACACATGCGTACAGGAACATTGCCTGTAAATCAATATCGGCCATTTCCCGGAATTTCCCTTCACACCTGAGGGCTCACATGTGTGAATATAGCCGGCACTGCAGAGCGGGTGGGGAGTGACGTGTGCACTTGGATGGGGAATTTTAGGGGTCGGCAAAACTCCGATGGTGAAATAAGTTTGCTTGTTACACAATAAATCACACTCGTTTGACTTAACTCATTCACCGCCAGTTTAGGACTGCCAATATTTAGCACAGGCCAAAGATTTTCATAATTGTTGGTCATCTTTCAAGACCCACAGTAAATTATCTATTAGCACCAGAGTGATTTGCAATACCTCAAAATGAAGATGTACGTCTCTGGGTTCACCAGGGAAAAAAAAGTGAGCTTTTAGCATGTTCTGTACTCTACTTATAGCCATTTATATACACCCTGTTTTCCCCCAAAATGTCTCTCTGAGAAAAGAAATTGCAGAAAATGGCATTTATGTATTTATGCACACAATCTCATGCAGAACTCGCTCTCAATTCTTTTATTTTGAACTGTATTGACATCAGACATGTAAATATTATTCGTTAGGACACAAATGACAAAAAAAAATATATATATATATATATATATACACATGAAGTGCTTTTTTTTTTACATTCAACAATACAGTTTACTCGGTGTGAGTGTGCAGACAGACAGACAGACAGACAGACAGACAGACAGACAGACAGACAGACACACCGACAGACAGACAGACAGACAGACACACACACACACACACACACACACACACACGATCCCCCTTTTAGATTTCTAACCCCACATATGATAAGCAATAACCACGCCCTGTGGCGCTGGGATTGGCCAGGAGCAACACTGGAGGGCACGCAGCCCAGCGATTACATGAACCAACTGAATAGCTCTTGAGAAAGGACAGCGGGCTGCTCTGACTCCCGCTTCTGCCTTGTGCCTTGCTGTTGTGTGTTTATTTTGCACCCTTCCTCGTCCATGTCTCCCTGTCATATCCCCTGCTATCTGATCGTTCCCGTTTTCCCCTCGGCTATTCAACACGTCCTCACCGCCCTCGCAAACTGATCGATCATTTCCTCATTCCTCCGATGATCAAACACATCTCTTGATTACTTTCTCCCGGCTGGCACAGAGGAAGGCGACTCCAGCTCGTGCAGCGCGCCGAGGCGCGTTTCAATGGCGTTTCTCCTGTCTGCACAAGGAAGCGTTACCAGTTTTCTGCTTTTCCTCCTGCTCAATTTCAAAACAACAGCTGCGGTATGTGTTTGTTCACGTGTTGTCTTAGATGATAGGGACCTGATACCATGTGACAGGCTGGGGAAGTGTTTAAACTACGCCCTGCAGTAATAAAAACAAAAACACGTCAAACACGTCATTGGCGGGGAGGGCTATTTCTGATAACACGTCAAAGACGTCATTGGCGGTGAATGAGTTAAGAGGGCATGTATGTATGTTGTATCCTTCACATTCGCTAACCAGTCTTTGAACTGAAATCTTTGAAGACGTTGGCATCCCTGTCTGAGAGAAATAGCCTGGCTGGTTCGATGTTTATCCATTCCCCAGTGTCGCGTTGAAGCACTTTTTACAGACTGGCTTCGTTTGATGTGTCCAGGAGCTTCCCTTCGCTGTCAGCAACGTAAGCAAAATACTTCCACATTTCGCTTCGTGCATTTGCTTTCTCTACATACAAGCATTGGGCGGCTGTGTTTACGCTGGCTTGACGCTGCCTGGATACTACTCTGCACTGCAGCCCATGACTGCAGCGCATGCCTGCTCGCATCGCATTTCCAAAACCCATCCACTGTCAGCAGAGTTTCAGCTACTCCCTTCTGGTCAGAGGTACACATACCCCAAGATCAGAACCAACAGAGCGAAACATTCATTATCCCCATGTCAATCATCCAGCTAAATAAGATGTGAGTTTCAGGGAAGCTGAAGTTTTTATTTGTTGTTTTATTGTTATCAGATATGCACTTTAAATATGCAGGGCTGCTAACACGTGCACTTTAAATATGCAGGGCTGCTAACACGTGCACTTTAATACACAGCATTATTGCATATTTTTGTAGTATTTTTGACCACTACAGATGATTTTATGATTTTTATGAGTTGTGTATGTTTTTATTTTAATGTGTTTGTGTCCTCATGTACTGTGCTGTACAACAAATTGCCTCCTTGGAGGACATTAAAGTTTTCTACTACTAGAAGTGGGTAGACGCAAATTCGTCTGAAAAATAAGTAGGTAGACTCCGCCTACCCGCGTCTACCCTCCACTACACCACTGGTTGGAATTAACCCTGGCGGGATCCCATCATCGAGATAACCAAAACCGAGTGCAAAACGAGTTGACAATTCAGTCTGATATCAGGCTAAGTGAGATGCTTCGACCTACCTGTTTTTAACAATGCTCTTCTAATTGTCACCCCTTTCTCAGCTCCAGCTCCAGCTCCAGCTCCAGTGCCGGCTCCAACCCCTGCTCCGGCTCCGGCTGCTGCTCCGGCTCCTGCAGAGCCCGGGCCTGAGGGGTAAAATTCCAAATTCCATTAGATTTCTTTTCCAAATTCAGTTTTTTCCATAATTTTAATTAAGTGGTTAGGTTTTTTTATGACTTGGCTCTCAGACAGCCTTTTCGACTTGTTGAAACTGAAACTGAAACTGAATTTGAAAACCAAGGTATGAGGGGACGGAAGCGTCCCATGCAAGACCGACCCCCCTCTCAAAACACCCCAATCGAAAATTGAATAATTTGGCCTATTTTACAATTATGAAATATTTTAGGTTACTACAATAATTAGGTCTACCGTACTTTTGATTTTGATAATTAGGCCTACTTTTATCAATTTCAGCCAAATTATGGAAAATTATGCAATATTCCATGTTTTCCAGTTGATTCCATTTTTATTACTAAATTCCATGATTCCGCTCGTTTTTCCCATTTTGCCGAAATCATATGGCCCTAGGTAAGACCTGCACCCGTTGTGGGTTCTTCTCTACAGAGTTTTTTCAAATGTTTTGGCCACAATCACACACTTTTATCATCAGCAAACATGTTTGTCCCTCCATAGCTTAGCTTTTCAGAGATTTGATCACATTGAAGGGGAGATGCAGTGAACATAATAACAGCAGCTGAAAGGACAGCTCCAGCAGTATCTGCCCTGGGGGGGGCATGGTGGTGCAGTGGTAAGCGCTGTCGCCTCACAGCTAGAAGGTCCTGTGTTCGATTCCCACCTGGGACGCTGTGAGCGCTGAAGGAATGCAAGACCCACCGCCCGGGTTGGGTCGTCAAAAGGGCCTTTCTGTGTGGAGTTTGCATGTTCTCCCCGTGCCCCCTGGGGGTTTCCTTCATATAGGAACCCCACACCAAAAACATGCAATATCCTGGTCGCTGATGTGGTCCCTCCTCTGGTCGTTAGGGTCGCCTGTTCGGAGGGAGGGGAACTTGTTGGAATAGCGTGATCCTCCCACGTGCTATGTCCTACTGGTGAAGCTTCCTCTGTCAGGTGAAAAGAAGCGGCTGGCTAACTGCCCATGTCTCGGAGGAAGCATGGAGCCAGTTTCGGCTCTCCCTAGATCGGCAGAGGGTGGAGCAGCAACCAGGATAGATACATAAAAATTAGCACTAATGGAGGATAAAAATGGGATAAAAAAATCTGGGGGGGGGGGGTGGTATCTGCCCTGTATCCAAACTTCCCCATAGCGTTCCAGAAAGCATGCCTGCCAAGACATCGACACCACAAACTAGTATCAAATGAATCACCCAGTGGACACGAATGAATAAGATTCCTTGGTGAGATGGGAGAGAGAGAGAGCTCTCAGAGATGATACAGTACAGCAACATGCACATTAGTTTAGGGATGACCTGAAAGTGGATTAAGGGCTTTTCAGCTTTATAGGCATAAGAAGCTCAGTGAGGCTGCTTATGGCCGAACAATCAAACAAGTGAAGGCGACAGGTTAAAGGCACGTACAGCTGATCCTCTCAGTTGTAAACTCATGTCATATTACTCTCCAACCAAGATGCGTTGGAAATGTTTCATCAGGTATCGGTAAGGTGGAGTTTTGTGAAGAGAGGCGAAGCAGAATATTAATCACTGTGAATAGTAGGGGTGTGACCACCATCATCAATAGGGTATCGTGTATCGAAAAAAACATACCTCCATGTGCCACCTACTGTACCTAGTTCTCCATGACGCATCACTTCCTGTGCACCAGAGGATGTTTTGAACAGGAAATGGAAAATCTTTCATGAACTGTATATAGGCAGAATCACTATTGTGTTATATCCATCGGTGATAAAGAGTAGCAACATGGACATTTGGCAGGCAACATTAGCTAGTATTCCTGTTGAAGTGATAGTATGGCTAATTGTACTGATGGTAGGCTACATTATATTCCTTTTTCAGACAAGATGCGCCTCCACCTCCACCTCCACCTCCACCCATAGTGGTCAACAAGTACTCAGATGAGCAGCTCAGAGCCATCGTCCAGCGGATGAGAGAGAGGACAGATCTCTACAAGGAGAAACTCAACGATCAGTATGCCTCCTCCCCAGAGATCACCCCTCCTGTCAGTGAGTATACCTACAAACACACGTACAATCATTCATGTGTGTACACACACACACACACACACACACACACACACACACACACACACACACACACACAAGCACACACACACACACACACACACACACACACACAATCACACACGTTTCTGAGTGTAAAACTGTCATGGACTTTCTTTGAAATCCTTAACCCCCCACACACACACACACACACACACACACCCACAAATAAGCACAGCATAAAGTACAATTCATCGATCATGAATATGAACTTGTAATTCCAAGCTCATAATATATTTGTGTTAAATGGGTATGGCAGTCATTGGAGCAGTCTCGCCATCTAGAAATATTTCAATAACTTAGTTCTACTCTCACAGTATATAATCATTTTGTCTTCAAATGGTGGCTATGTCATTTTGGAAATGTGAGATGACAGTTTTCACTCTTTGTATGGTCCATTTAGCTCCGCTGCTGCTGAAAGCAGAATACGCCAGAGTGACGGAGGAGAGGAGGAGGCAGGCAGAAGAGGAGCGGCTCAGGAAGGAGGAGGCCGACAGGAAGAAGAAAGAGGAGCAGGAGAAGAAGAAGCAGGAGGCGGAACAGAAGAAGAGAGAGGAGGAGGAGAAGAAGAAAGCCCAGGCAGCAGAGGAGAAGAAGGAGCAGAAGCCTCTGAAGACCAGGCTGACTGAACTCAGCTGGTGGGCTGTGGACCTTCTGCTCAAGCCAATAGAGGATAGCATGGACTCTGTGCTGGGGCTCACCATGGACCCTTTCACAGGTAGTGTACTGACTTGACTTGATGCATGAAGACTTGACCTGGGTTCTGGTGACTCAAGACTCCACTTTGACTTGTGCTTTGTTGACTTGAAAATGTTTCTAAAGTCTGGACTTGAAATCTTGTGTTTGTATAAATGTTAGGTTTAAAACCCGCTTTCTATGTTTGAAAGTGCGGCCAAGAGGATGTAAAGCCCTTTATCAGAAATTAATGGACGACGCGGAGGCGTGAACCGTCCGAGGCGAATGCCGAGGACGGTTGCTTCCGCAAAGTCCATTAATTTCTGATAATGGACACCTCGTCGTGCATTAACCCACTTATACCATGGTCACTTGCCAAAGAAACAAAACAAGACCATTCATTTATATTTTCATGCATTTTGCAATCAAAATCTAGTTTTCATAACCTTGAATATGAGTTGAGAACCGGCGAGACAAAATAGTCCCCTCGGCTGCTCAAGATTAGGCTATCATTGGATAAAATGGCCGCTTAGTGCCTGCACCTGGCACAATTCTAGAGTCAAGCTAACTAATAATTTGGCCAATTGTATGTAACAACATACAAAATAAAACGGCAATGTCTAAGAATGCAACGCCATGTAACTGGCTCGTTTAAACTCACATTCCAGGGAATTACGGGTCTTATAGACGTAAAAGGCGCGTGCCATGCTCGGAGTAGACTGAAAACCATCTGAAGCTTTCAGTATGTTGGAGTCCAGGTATGTTTTGTACAAGGACGTCTCTGTGTGTTGCAGTTAACTACCCATTTCGTTGTTTTCTTTTTGTTGATCTCGTCTTCGACTTGATTTGTATCAGTGATAAGAGGCAGCGCACGCTCTCCCAGAGCGCCTGGCTGCTGGTTGCTGCAAGTTGTAAACAGAGGGTTTGACAGTTGACAGCTGAGAGCCCGGCTTCTGTCAGCTGACCAGAACAAAAATCAGATTTCTAAATAGCCGTTATTTTAATAAACTGAGCACACAGGGGTAATCTAAATAGTTACTTTGACCGACTCAATTTTTTTTCTAAACTTATAAAAGTGCCATATTAAGCGTTATGGTGGTATAGAGCTCAAACACCTCTGTCGTGATCCTGGCGCATTGATATGAACAGTGAACAGACCATTTAGCTAGGTGTACATTATCACTGTACATTATCACAAATTAATGGACACCTTGCAGCCAATCAGAATCGAGTATTCACCCAGACCATGGTATAAACGAGAGGTAACCGAGAGGCAAGGATTCGCTTCATCGGTTTCCACTGCATTAGTCACATTTTCCTTTTATCGATAGGCCAACTTTTCCACCTCATCCAAGCCTATTTATTTATGTCGATGATCCAAGCATGAACATTCGCATAAAAACTAGTGGATGGAAACCCACCTTGTGTCCAGCACACTAAATTCTCTCCCTCTTCTCCTACCAAACCTCTTCACCTACAGACCTTCGCTACATCGCCTGGCTGAGCGTGGTGACGCTGGCCTTCAACTACAACACTTGGTTCGTCACGGCCCGTCTGTGTTTCCCCTACCACACGGCCAGCGCCATCCCCTACTGGTTCACCCTCGACCTGCTCGCTGACCTCATCTACCTCATAGACAGCATCCTCTTCCAGCCCCGCAAGCAGTTTGTCAAGGGAGGCGACGTCATAGTAAGGCAATCCTTAAAAGCAATCCTGACCTCTTTAGACTGACATTGAGAATGAAAAGGATGAAATTAGTTTAAAAAATATCTGCACATATGCAATATCCCAGAAAATCTTTATACGAAAATATGAAAAAATATCTATATATTTTAAAGAAACTTTTGATTTTAACTCTCACTCAGTCTGTATCGTAATGAGAGACAGGTTGGGACCATAGACTGTATAAAAATATGGAGATAGCCACTGTGACATCACCCATTGGTTTGTGGACATCTATTTTATTGTAAATGGCACCATCATTTACAAAATGAACAGCATGCTGTTCCTGTAATGAAAAGGACTTCAATCTAGCGATTGATAACATAAACTCATTAGGAAAGTGTTCATTGAGGTAATAAAGTAGGGTCATTTTCCCATTCACTTCTATACATTCGGACTTGTTTTTGCAGCCATAGGCTACAGTAGACTGTATAAATGGCGAGTTATATAAAAATGCACCCTCCCCCCCTACAGTTGTCATGAATGGTGAAATTAGCTATAGCTATTTAGCTATACAAAACCATTTTTTTAACCAGGCTGTGCATACGTTTATTTCTGCTGTAGAATTGGATATTTTAACATGGGGGTATATGGGGAATGACTTTGCAGCCAGCCTCAAGTGGCCATTCAAGAAACTGCAGTTTTTGCCACTTCCGAGTTGGCTTCCTCTTTCTAAGCCAGAGGTTGCCGCTTGGTTGAGCCTCATCTTGTCATTTTCTCCCTTTCAGAAAGACAGGGTGCTAACGAAGAAGAACTACAGAGCGTCCGAGAGATTCAAGGTATTGCATGCGGGATTCTTGGCTCTTGATTGGCTGTTTGTAGGAGTGTAAATGTACCCGTATTCATATGAAACCATACCGACCGGTACAGCTGTACCGAATTTAGATTTAAAAAATCTATATAAATTAAAGTTCCCACACGGACATATTAACGGGTTGGTACTTTGGGTTTTGCTGGCTGTACACTAAAAACTATATTTTGTCAGACTGAGACTGACTGGCACCCCAGCTTAACCACCAGCGCCCGCTATATAAAAAGTGTTCATTTAAAAAAATGAATAAACAGTTAATGTTTACAAAAGTTCATAATAAACAACAAGCAATTTTATGTTTGACCATTCTTTTCCCTTACTGTACTGAAAATGAACCAAACTGAGTTACGTACCGAGCCGTGGTTTTTGTGTACCATTACACCCCTAGCTGTTTGCACTGCTCTTGTATTTCCAGGTGAACTGGCCTCAGTTTGCTCACACTGCTCACTGTCTCTCTTCAACAGATAGACTTGATGTGCCTCATACCGTTCGACTTGCTCTACTTCCAGTTTGGATTCAAATCCATTTTCAGGGCCAATCGTCTGCTGAAGGTACATTCACATACCGGTACTCATCTCACATGTTGTGTACCTTATAGATGTTTTAACTTGACAACATAAACATTCTAAACCCCCCCTAGCTTACTTCCTGTTGCAGTGTGAATCCCCCCTAGCTTACTTCCTGTTGCAGTGTTTGCTAATACAATTGCTGACAGAAAATGAGCTAGGTTTCAAATCAAGAGGCCATGGTTGAGAGTGATTTTACAACAGCTAAGAGGTGTTTACGGCACGCCGCAACAACAACACCTCTTAGCTGTTGTGAAATGACTGTCGACCACAGCCTCACACGATTCTGTGAAAAGCATCTATCTATCTATCCACCTTATTTCACTGCCATGATGCCTTATGGGTGTTTCTTCCAGTGTAATCCTCCTAGCCCCCCCCCGGTTAAGTTGCTGACAGCTTGACACCCGTCTGTAAACAATGTTTAAAGGCTAGCCTG
Organism: Poromitra crassiceps; assembly: GCF_964638095.1. Taxonomy (NCBI): domain Eukaryota; kingdom Metazoa; phylum Chordata; class Actinopteri; order Beryciformes; family Melamphaidae; genus Poromitra; species Poromitra crassiceps. The sequence continues at coordinate 90,923,022 of NC_139624.1, read as the reverse complement.
CAGGCGAACGGAGCAAATCAGGTCCAGCTTGGCAGAAATCTCGTTGATAAAATATCCAGAGTTGTTCGTTTTACATGCGATCGGGCTGGATGTGGATGGAAGATTAGTCAAGCCATGTGCTATGTGATGAATTCAAAAGACAGTTGAGTTGATGTGTTTTCGCTTCTTACTCTTAAGGCAGATACGTTCTTTGAGTTCAGTGATCGTCTGGAGAGCCTCATGGCCAAGGCTTACATCTGGAGGTAAGTCATATTTAAATGAACTGCTGCTTTATTCAACAGCCCTCACTGTGCCACCATTGGAGTGGAGTGGAGCTGTGGTATCTGTTACAGCTAGGGAGGTATACCAAGCTATCTTGCAGCTAGCTGATGGCAAAGCATGTGGACTGGATCATGTTTCTGCAGAGCATCTCAAATTAGCTAGCCCCAAGGCTGCAGCTCTTCTTGCCATGTGTTTTAATGGCTTTATGACCCATGGTTTTCTGCCGGCATCTATGTTGTCAGTCACTCTGGTGCCTATTATCAAGGATAAGACTGGTAAAGTTGGGAGCGTAGATAACTACAGGCCTATCGCCCTAGCCAGTGTGAGTTTGAAGGTTTTAGAAATGGTTTTATTAGATCATTTAAGTTCATTTATTTCTACCTCTAACAACCAATTTGGCTTCAAGGCCAAACATAGCACTGATTTATGTATCTATGCCATGAAGGAGGTTGTCGAAGCCTATAAAAGGCAGAACTCCTCTGTTTTACTTGGTTCTATTGATGCATCCAAGGCTTTTGATCGAGTCAATCATCATAAGCTGTTTTTAAAATTGAGTCAAAGAGGTGTGCCTGGCAGCATAATACGCATCCTGGCATACTGGTAGGCCAACCAGAGTATGCAGGTAAAATGGGGCAACAGGGTCTTACTTAAACCCTTTGGTGTTGGTAATGGGGTACGGCAGGGGGGCTACTCTCCCCTGCTCTCTTCAATTTATATGGATGATCTATCTGTTCAGCTAAGAGGCTACAGAACGGGTTGTATGATAGGCAACGCCTTGGTTACCCATTTTATGTACGCGGATGACCTGGCAATCTTCTCCCCCAGCCGCCCTGGGTTTCAACAACTGCTGAATATTTGTTCTGAATCTTGGGTCCAATTTGATGTGAAATACAATGCTAAGAAGAGTGTTGTTATGATCTGTAGAACAAAAGAGGATAGGGATCTTTCTTTTCCTGTTTTTCATTTGTCTGAGCATGCTCTATGTGTCTGTGATAAAACTAAATATCTGGGCCACTTCATCACTGACCATATGGGTGATGATGATGATATGTATAGACAGCGACGTATGTTATACATTCATGTTCATTCATACATGTTGGTCAGGAAATTCCACTCCTGTTCTGATGATGTTCACTCTTTTTAGGGCTTACTGTACCCCTATCTATACTGCCCCCCTGTAGGTAAAGTTTAAAAAAGCGAGCATCCATAAACTTCAGGATGCCTATAATGACTGCATGTGCATCTTGCTGAAAAAGCCCAGGTGGAGCAGTGCTAGTGACCTGTTCTGTAAGGCAGGGGTGGCGCTCCTGAGAAATCTGAGGTACAGATTCATCTGTCGATTAAACGTGTCTCAGAATGTCTTTATTAAGTTGCTCACTGATCCTGGGCTAAGTACTGTGAGATACCAGTCACATTATGATCCTGGGCTAAGTACTGTGAGGTACCAGTCACATTATGATCCTGGGCTAAGTACTGTGAGATACCAGTCACATTATGATCCTGGGCTAAGTACTGTGAGGTACCAGTCACATTATGATCCTGGGCTAAGCACTGTGAGGTACCAGTCACATTATGATCCTGGGCTAAGTACTGTGAGGTACCAGTCACATTATGATCCTGGGCTAAGGACTGTGAGGTACCAGTCACATTATGATCCTGGGCTAAGCACTGTGAGGTACCAGTCACATTATGATCCTGGGCTAAGTACTGTGAGGTACCAGTCACATTATGATCCTGGGCTAAGTACTGTGAGGTACCAGTCACATTATGATCCTGGGCTAAGTACTGTGAGATACCAGTCACATTATGATCCTGGGCTAAGTACTGTGAGATACCAGTCACATTATGATCCTGGGCTAAGTACTGTGAGGTACCAGTCACATTATGATCCTGGGCTAAGTACTGTGAGGTACCAGTCACATTATGATCCTGGGCTAAGTACTGTGAGGTACCAGTCACATTATGATCCTGGGCTAAGCACTGTGAGATACCAGTCACATTATGTGGAAATTCTGGTACGATTCCCTTTTATAGTGTGTTTTTTGTGTGCTCTTATGTGCTTTCATATGTCCTTTTTGTAATTGTGCATGTGCCATCTATGGACTACGTGTCTGTCAATAAAGGTTTAATTGATTGGTCTCATCACAGAGTCAATGATTAAAACATCTGCTTAATAAATTTGCACATTTTCTGCATTTTATTAGATTGTTCACTGAAGACTTTATCCAGATCTGACAAGTTTGTTATCTGGAGTCTTTATGCCATAAACGACAGAAAATTGACTATGTTCAGTTTATCATCAAGGGAAGATTGAGACAGAATCTCACTCGTTAGTATACAGAGAGATATGAAGATGTAAGAGTGACAAAATATGTAATGTATTCTCCTAATTCAACAATCTCCTCAGTCTTGTCAGACATTCCTACGAACATGATTGACTGTGTCTGCGGGTGGGAAGCTGGTGGGGTATGAGTCTTATGTTGCTGCACTAACGCCTCCTCTGGTTGGTTGGGGCGCCTGTTCGGGGGGAGGAGAACTGGGGGGAATAGTGTAATCCTCCCACGCACTACGTCCTGCCAGTGAAACTCCTTGCTGTCAGGTGAAAAGAAGGGCTGGCGACTTCACATCTATCGGAGGAAGGATGTGCTAGTCTACCGCTCTCCCCAGATCAACAGAAGGGGTGGAGCAATGACCAGGACAGCAGGAGTGATATTGGCTAAGTACAATTGTGGAGAAAACAGGAGAAAAATCAGGACAAAAACTTGATAAAAAAACCCATCTCCTCAGTCTTGAAAAGTTCCCGATTTACAGTATATTAGTTTACAATTTGAGCTGCAAATGTGTTATTTCACATGAGCTACCCACTCTATTACACAGGCCACAATACTGATTCAGTAATACAACTTTAGATACTGTAGTGAATCTGTTCTCGTTGATTGTGACTGGTCTGTAGTGAATGTAATTAATTTGCTCATCTTGTGCTTCGGCAATGTGTGGAGTCCCTGTGTCATGGCAATAAAGCATGGATCCACTGAAGTGAAGTGAAGTGAGAGATGAAGAGAGAGAGAGTGAATGCTAACTGCCTTACTTACTCGTCTGCTAGAGTGATCCGCACCATTGGATATCTGCTGTTCATGCTCCACATCAACGCCTGCATCTACTACGTGGCTTCAGACTACCAGGGCATCGGCAAGACCAAATGGGTTTACTCCGGCCTGGGCAGTGCGTAAGTACCATGATGCTCATGCATTCATATTGCAATATTTGTGTGTGTGTGTGTGCGTGCGTGTGTGTGTGTGTGTGTGTGTGTGTGTGTGTGTGTGTGTGTGTGTGTGTGTGCGTGCGCGCGTGCGTGTGAGAACCCAATCGCCAGAATGAAATGTTGGAATTGTACGATTCTGCAATCCACAGATATGTACGCTGCCTTTCAAATGTGAAGTGCAAATAAGACAACTTTGTTATGTTTAGGTAAGTCCAAAAAAAGGGTTAAGGTTCAAGATTCAACATTCAAATTAACTTTATTGTCTGTCACAAAACAGACATTTTCCTTCGACAAGGCTCAAAAGTGCATGTTCCAAAAGACATTAAAAACACAAAGACACATTCACACAAGGTTAAAGGAACACGCCAACACTTTGGGAGATTTGTCTATTTGACATATTCCTGAAGGTAAGACGAGAAGATAGACGTGCAGTAGAATGTAGCAATGTGCCCCTCCTGCTAGTTAGCTTAGCACAATGACTGGTAGTCTGGTATTCTTGTAGTCTAGGAATGGCTGGCCTACCCCCGTTCCCCAAAATGTTCTTTTAAGGTTAGGATTATGCTTTGGGTTAGGTTTAAATCACAAAAATGTTAAATGTGACTCACGGTTGAAATGTAGACTTTGGAAACTCTGTGACCATGACTGGGACATGAACACGGCCCTCCGGTGTGCAAGGCAAGTGTTTACACCATCCAGGGCCGCGGGAAGTACGGGTGCTTTTTTACAAATGTAATTAAAAATATTTTGCAATGCACTATGTTCCTTTCTTGTTTGGGAATCTTTCGGGAAATGATTGCATTATTGATATACTGAAAATGTAGCCTATTTAAATAGAATTATCAACAATAACAATCAAGGAAGTTACATCCTTGTAGGCTAGAGAAGAAGAAGAAGCGCGCATGCGCGCACATGTTGTGTTGAACCAACCAACAACCAATACGAATTGTTTAATCTGGCAATAAAGAAATGTGAACTTGACATGCTATTTTAATAGCCTACTCAAAAATGCACCTCCCACTAGAGAGGAGTCAATGTTTGTTGATATAATCATTGCCATTCAGATCAGAATAATTAGTCTAGTCATTAAGTTTGCTGATAATATTTCTATCATGTTAACTCTGTGTCATGTTAACTGGTGTATTCAGAGCAAATAGGGAGATATAGAGCATTATCATCATGCTATATATCTCCCTCTTTGCTCTGAATGAGTGAGAAAAGGAGAAAATACTGAATAATTACATCACAACAGTATAATCCTAATGTTAATTTAAAATGAGATATTCCTCTAAATATGGCTAAAAACGTCAAATATTTTCCGGCGGGCCCCACCGAGAGTCCCTTCCTCCCAGCACCCTCTGCTTAAAGTGACTTCCAGCGGCCCTGACACCATCCATCCACCCCGACCACAACAGCCTTACTGGCCACTGCGCTATTTCAATAGCAGCCTCAGAGGCCATTTACACCTGGCGTTAACATGCATTTTCTGCAATCTGATTGCAATCAGATTGCAGAAATGGTTGTCCTCTCAATCCGCATAAAGTTGCTGTATCCAGATTGAGAGGACACATTGCATTTACACTTGTGTTCAATGTGTGCACAATGCATCCCTGACCACCTCCGGAGGTGGTTTGGCAGATCAGATTGCAATCCTTTCTTCAATGCATTTTGGGGGTGTTTACACCTGTACTTTCAAGTGATAAAACACAATCTGATTGCAATCTGATCACAGAAAACGCATGTTAACGCCAGGTGTAAATGGCCTCTATGACATATATAACGTTGATACACGTACCTTGAAACGTGATACAGTATCTACATTTTTGATATGTGATATTCTACGTATCTGTGGATTGCAGAAATGTACAATGCCGAAATGTTATTGTGGAGTGTGGCGACCATGCTAGTATATTGCATCTTCTGCATGTTTTGCACGTTGCACTTGAAATTCTCTAAATAGCAGCAATGTGTTATTTAGTAAATACAGTATATAAAGAATTTGACAACTGAACATGAGTTTTTTGTTCCAGTCTTTCCGAATCTTTATAGAGTATCCATTCCTCACATTTGCAAATAAAATCCTAACTGTAAACTCTATTGTAACGTTATTTCCCATCTTTACTGCTGCTGTAGTTACCTCAGCTGCTTCTTCTATGCGGAGAAGTCCCTGCTGATGATTGCTGAGTTGCCATTGCCAGACACCATGTTCGGACAGATCTTTCAGATGACGAACTACCTTTTTGGGGCGTTCTTTTTGTCCATCGTTCTTGGCCAGGTAGCTTTAGTTTACTTTCTTTTTTCTTTTCTCTTTTTAATAAGCTTGCTTGGCTTTGATCAACTTGTTTTGGGATATTTATTTTGTCTTTTCTTGTTTTTTCTCAACCCAATCGCCAGACTAACATGTCAGCATTGTACCTTTCTGCAATACATGAATATGTACATTCTCAATGTAAATTGGAAACAAAACGTCAGCCTTTTATGTTTCTAAAACGTGGCATTTTACTTTTCTCCAAACCTCCAATATCAACGTAAATTTGAACAAAGAAAAGAAAAGCTGGTTAATTTGAAAACTTTGCTGCCTTTCCAACTTTAACAACTTTGGTTATGTTTAGGTTATGTTTTAGTCATATTGAAGAGGCGGATGGCAGTTGGGTAGAAGCTGTCCCTGTCCTGGTACTGCCATCAGTCTTCTGCCATGGCGGAGGGCCTTGAAGAGATTATGTCCTGGATGGGTGGGGTCGGCCATAATTTTCTGAGAGCGCTTTAGCATCCTGACCTGGCAGTGTGTAGGTTAAGGCAGTGCAGCATCCTGGCAGTGTGTAGGTTAAGGCAGTGTATAGCATCCTGGCAGTGTATAGGTTAAGGCAGTGTATAGCATCCTGGCAGTGTGTAGGTTAAGGCAGTGTATAGCATCCTGGCAGTGTGTAGGTTAAGGCAGTGTATAGGTTAAGGGATGGCAGTGTGTAGGTTAAGGCAGTGCAGCATCCTGGCAGTGTATAGGTTAAGGCAGTGCAGCATCCTGGCAGTGTATAGGTTAAGGCAGTGCAGCATCCTGGTAGTGTATAGGTTAAGGCAGTGCAGCATCCTGGCAGTGTATAGGTTAAGGGATGGCAGTGTGTAGGTTAAGGCAGTGTATAGCATCCTGGCAGTGTGTAGGTTAAGGCAGTGTATAGCATCCTGGCAGTGTGTAGGTTAAGGCAGTGCAGCATCCTGGCAGTGTATAGGTTAAGGCAGTGCAGCATCCTGGCAGTGTATAGGTTAAGGCAGTGCAGCATCCTGGCAGTGTATAGGTTAAGGCAGTGCAGCATCCTGGCAGTGTATAGGTTAAGGCAGCATCCTGGCAGTGTGTAGGTTAAGGCAGTGTATAGGTTAAGGCAGTGCAGCATCCTGGCAGTGTGTAGGTTAAGGGAGGGCAGTGTGTAGGTTAAGGCAGTGTATAGCATCCTGGCAGTGTGTAGGTTAAGGGAGGGCAGTGTGTAGGTTAAGGCAGTGTATAGCATCCTGGCAGTGTGTAGGTTAAGGCAGTGTATAGGTTAAGGCAGTGCAGCATCCTGGCAGTGTGTAGGTTAAGGCAGTGTATAGCATCCTGGCAGTGTGTAGGTTAAGGGAGGGCAGTGTGTAGGTTAAGGCAGTGTATAGCATCCTGGCAGTGTGTAGGTTAAGGCAGTGTATAGCATCCTGGCAGTGTGTAGGTTAAGGCAGTGTATAGCATCCTGGCAGTGTGTAGGTTAAGGCAGTGTATAGCATCCTGGCAGTGTGTAGGTTAAGGCAGTGTATAGGTTAAGGGATGGCAGTGTGTAGGTTAAGGCAGTGCAGCATCCTGGCAGTGTATAGGTTAAGGCAGTGCAGCATCCTGGCAGTGTATAGGTTAAGGCAGTGCAGCATCCTGGTAGTGTATAGGTTAAGGCAGTGCAGCATCCTGGCAGTGTATAGGTTAAGGGATGGCAGTGTGTAGGTTAAGGCAGTGTATAGCATCCTGGCAGTGTGTAGGTTAAGGCAGTGTATAGCATCCTGGCAGTGTGTAGGTTAAGGCAGTGCAGCATCCTGGCAGTGTATAGGTTAAGGCAGTGCAGCATCCTGGCAGTGTATAGGTTAAGGCAGTGCAGCATCCTGGCAGTGTATAGGTTAAGGCAGCATCCTGGCAGTGTGTAGGTTAAGGCAGTGTATAGGTTAAGGCAGTGCAGCATCCTGGCAGTGTGTAGGTTAAGGGAGGGCAGTGTGTAGGTTAAGGCAGTGTATAGCATCCTGGCAGTGTGTAGGTTAAGGGAGGGCAGTGTGTAGGTTAAGGCAGTGTATAGCATCCTGGCAGTGTGTAGGTTAAGGCAGTGTATAGGTTAAGGCAGTGCAGCATCCTGGCAGTGTGTAGGTTAAGGCAGTGTATAGCATCCTGGCAGTGTGTAGGTTAAGGCAGTGTATAGCATCCTGGCAGTGTGTAGGTTAAGGCAGTGTATAGCATCCTGGCAGTGTGTAGGTTAAGGCAGTGTATAGCATCCTGGCAGTGTATAGGTTAAGGCAGTGCAGCATCCTGGCAGTGTATAGCATCCTGGCAGTGTGTAGATTAAGGGATGGCAATGTATAGTTTCAGGGATGGCAGTGTGTAGGTTCAGGGATGGCAGTGTATAGGTTAAGGGATGGCAGTGTGTATGTTCAGGGATGGCAGTGTATAGGTTCAGGGATGGCAGTGTATAGGTTCAGGGATGGCAGTGTATAGGTTCAGGGATGGCAGTGTGTAGGTTCAGGGATGGCAGTGTGTAGGTTCAGGGATGGCAGTGTGTAGGTTAAGGGATGGCAGTGTGTAGGTTAAGGGATGGCAGTGTGTAGGTTAAGGGATGGCAGTGTGTAGGTTAAGGGATGGCAGGGTGTAGTTTCAGGGATGGCAGTGTATAGTTTCAGGGATGGCAGTGTGTAGGTTAAGGGATGGCAGTGTATAGTTTCAGGGATGGCATTAAATGTGACTCACAGTTGAAATGTAGACTTTGGAAATGCTGTGTCCTTGACTGGGAAATGAACACAGCTCTCCGGTGTGAAAGGCGAGTGTTTACACCTTCCATCCACCCTGACCACAACAGCTATACTGGCCACTGCGTTCCAATAGCAGCCTCTATGACATCACGTGTATAATAAATGATAATACACATATCTACTGTAGAAACATGAGTATTTAGGTTCAGAAAGGTGATGTTCTGCCTACATATCCATGGATTGCAGAAACGTACAATGCCGACATTTCATTGTGGTGACCAGGCTGTTTTTTCCTTTGGCAGCGACCCAAGCTATTGCAACACATTGCACTGTTCTCTCTCGAGTTTTTTTAAGCAAGACATCTTGCGAATAAAGCATGAAACCAGGCAGAAATATGTAAAAGATAATCCAAACCGTGGCTTGAACTGGGTTCCCTCCCCTACACACGCACGCACGCACGCACGCACGCACGCACGCACGCACGCACGCACACACACACACACACACACACACACACACACACACACACACACACACACACACACACACACACACACACACTCCATCCATCCCCTAAAACCCTACTGGCCAATGATAGTATAGCTTACAAAAGCCGCTCTAATGCCCCGACCCTCTCCACAGGTACCTGCGTTGTTACTACCATGCTGTCCGCAGTCTGATCAACATCGGGGGCTTAGCAGAACCCCACACCGTCTTTGAGATTGCCTTTCAGATGGCAAACTTTTTCATTGGCGTCTTTGTGTTCTCCAGTTTGATTGGACAGGTAACGCAGATAAATGTCCCATCAGATGAACCCTCACCCCTGTGTCTGCCAGTCAGAAGTCCCATAGCATAAGCCAGCCCCCCGTGATCCCCAATTCATCTGGAACCCGATAGATGTTAACATCTCCACTTTAGCATGCGTTACCCTTTTCCTGCCTGTCTCTCGTTGATGTACAGTAGTGAAGTAGTAATAAAGGATTGGAACTTCTGTCCATAGTTGATCATACACCATTGTAGTTGCTCTACCATCACATCATCCGTTATGCAAAACGTCATGATATCATGATATTTCATTAGTTCCCTGTGGATTCTTGACTCTTGATAGTGAAAAATGTTCAAGGTGCGATGTGTAGGTAGCATTGTAGCATCAATAAGTCATTAACACACTTATTTTGAGACGTTACAATAATCACCGTAAACAAACGAGACGACCGGATTGGCAGCCTCTACTACATTTTGACATTGTGTGACACCAGGGTTTATATTGCTTTATGGTACAAATAGAGATGGGTTTACAGCACAAAACAGGAAGAGGGCACCATTCTTCAGTGTAAATGGAGCAAATAGCAACATCCTCTTTGTGACCCTTGGGTTCATGGCAATAGTCTTGGTTATTGGCCAATACCACCATTTCCACCATAGTCTCATTTGTTTACAGTAGCTATACTAAGCTCTCACAATACATTTCACAATATCTTGATGTTTAAAAATGCTACATGTAGTAAATTGAAGGAAGGTACCCAGGACACCACTGCTCCCTCATTCTTGCCTTGTTCTCACCTCAGATGAGAGATGTCATTGGTGCAGCCACGCAAAGCCAGACCTACTTCCGAACATCCATGGACGGCACCGTGGCCTACATGGTGTCCAACCACATCGACTCTCTGGTTCAGAACAGGGTCCGCACCTGGTACACTTACACCTGGGATGCTCAGGGCATGCTGGGTCAGTGTGAACAAAGAGTCCTTGAAGTTTTCATGCTCTCTGATAGCTGACAAAACAGCAGAAATGAAGGCATGGGGGGGCTGTTCTACGTCCAATCCAAGTGTCCAGGAGCCGAGTGCACCAGCTGGGCATAAAAAAGTAGGTCTTAACTCTTACGCCGGTCTTAGCTACGCCCGACGTTGTGATTTGAATTTACACCGAGTGCACCAAGCCTGACTTAACATGGTCGTAGCTGCGCCCGGTCTTTAGGCTGCGGACGTGCGTGTTCACATGAATACGTGCTTGTTGCCAAGCAACACACTTCTCTCAGACGAGCTTGAGACAGCTGACAGACAGCTCCAACTCAGCTCAAACTTATAGAGTTGTATTCAAAGCATAGAAACGTTCTCACAGCTACATTTAACAGCGCCAACACAAACAAACAGAAACAAGATGCATGGAATTTGATCACAAGTGCAATCAGTACTGAATGCGATGGCAGACTGCGCACTGCGGGCAGTTGGCGAAGTGAGGAAGAAATGGAAAGATCTTCCGATGCATCAGCTGTTAAAAACCTGCCGACAAGCGGAGGTCCTGCGCCCAAAACGTCTATTTACAGCACATATCGATCAATATTTTTGGAGAAGATTCCCCCGCATCACAGGACTGAACGGCACTGACAGCACAGAGCTGTCAGTTCCGACAGCGCAGATCAAGATGAGACAGCTCTCAGTGAGTTCGCCTTGGGTGTAACTTTTACGCCTGCTCCATACCAGACGTAAAAGTTAAACCCAGGCGCAGCGCATACAGGGCTTAAGACTACATGGTGCACTAATCATAAAATTAAGTTAGTCGTAACTTTGAGTTCTACGTCGGACGTAGGTTACACCTAGGCGTACGCCCAGCTGGTGCACTCGGCTCCAGAAGTCACCGCACTTGCAGACTGTGATAGCCAGACCGGAGGCATTATGGTTTCGGGTTGTCCGTCCGTACGTCTGTCCGATGTTCGTTAACATGATATGTCAGGAACGCCTTGACGGAATTTAATCAAATTTGCCTCAAATGTCGACTTTATTAAGGATGAACTGATTAGATTTTGGTGGTCAAAGGTCAAAGTTCAAGGTCACTGTGACCTCACGAACGCCATTCCCAAGTTCGTTAACGCGATCTCAGGAATGCCTTGACAGAATTTCTTCCAATTTGGCTCAAACGTCCACTTGTACTCAAGAATGAACTGATTCGATTTTGGTGGTCAAAGTTCAAGGTCACTGTGCCCTCACGACCACTATTTCCAACCTTGTTAACACGATATCTCAGGAATGCCTTGATGGAATTTCTTCCAATTTGACTCAAATGTCAACTTCGACTCAAGGATGAACTGATTAGATTTTGGTGGTCAAAGGTCAAGGTCACTTGACGAATGCCATTTTCATGCTCATTAACGCGATATCTGAGGAACGCCTTGAGGGAATTTCAGCAAATCTGCCTCAAACCTCAACTTGGACTCAAGGATGAACTGATTAGATTTTGGTGGTCAAAGTTCAAGGTCACTGTGACCTCTCAAACACCATTTTCAAGCTTGTTAACGTGATATCTCAGGAATGCCTTGACGGAATTTCTTCTAATTTGCCTCAAACGTCCACTTGGACTCAAGGATGAACTGATTAGATTTTGGTGGTCAAAGTTCAAGGTAATGTGACCTCACGACCGCCATTTCCAACCTTGTTAATGCAATATCTCAGGAACGCCTTGATGGAATTTCTTCCAATTTGGTTCAAATGTCGACTTGGACTCAAGGATGAACTGATTTGATTTTGGTGTTCAAAGGTCAAGGTCACTTGACGAACGCCATTTTCATGTTCGTTAACGTGATATCTCAGGAACACCTTGACGGAATTTCTAGGAATTTGCCTCAAATGTCAACTTGGACTCAAGGATGAACTGATTAGATTTTGGTGCTCAAAGGTCAAAGTTCAAGTTCACTGTGACCTCACGAACGCCATTTTCATGCCCGTTAACGCGATATCTACGATTCCCGGGTCCTCCAGTCTGCATGTCGAAGTGTCCTTGGGCAAGACACTGAACCCCAAATTGCTCCCGTTGGTGTGCCAGCACCCTGCGTGGTAACCTGCCGCCATCGGTGTGTGAATGGGTGAATGTACCTACTGACTGTAAAGCGCTTTTGATAAAAGCGCTATATAAATGCTGGCCATTTACCAGTTTACCATTTATCTCAGGAACGCCTTGACATAATTTCATCAAATTTGCCTCAAACGTCCACTTGGACTCAAGGATGAACTGATTACATTTTGGTGGTCAATGGTCAAAGTTCAAGGTCACTGTGACCTCACGACTGCTCGTTTCATAAAATTTGCCTAAAATGTCAACTTGGACTCAATGATGAACTGATTACATCTTGGTGGTCAAAAATCAATGTTCAAGGTCACTGTGACCTTACCTTACAAACGCCATTTTCTAGCTCGTTAACGTGTTATCTCAGGAAGGCCTTGATAGAATCTCACCACATTTGGCTCAAACGTCAGAGTCTGGACAGACATGGATGTTGACTGCTCATTTGTTGACGTAGGCATATATCCGTGGTGCGGTCGTTCTATTTTTAATGAGCCTTAATGACTTGCAGCTGGCGGGGGCAGAGTTTCTGCAGGCAGAGAAAGGGAGGATTTTTCTCCGTTAGGAAAACAGAGAGAGAAGGTAAACACTGCGCATGTGCTTATATTAGCGAGATTATATATGATACAAAGTGGGTTGATAATTGGTAAAGCCACCCCTTTAATTACCCACAATTCTTTGCAATACGGACGTGACATAGTTTTTCCACTTGCCGAACCAAAAGAAAACTTATTATGAATGTGTAAAACAATGACTTTATTAAAACATTAGTTGAATCATCTAAGCTGTAAATAATATTCAACCACATCATGACGCAAAATATGTAGAAGTACTACAGACCATAGAGGAAAGCAAAATACATTATTATTGTTATGTTTAGTTTTTTAGGATCCCCATTAGCTGCAGCAAATGCTGTAGCTATTCTTACTGGGGTCCAACATATAAAAATATACAATAGATAACATGTACAATATATTCATTACAACATAATAATGACATAAAACTATAAACTGCACATACAGTACAGTCATTCAATAAATGTAAATTATATAAATGTCCTTTTAGTTGCCATTGCTCTGAATGTCGTAGACTTAAAATCATAAATTTAGTCAGTTCCATGCTTTCATATCATTGGCAACCACAAACAAGAAAACAAAACTACGGTATATACAGTATATAAATAAGAAAAATAAACTAAAAGAAAAAGAAAAGATAAAAATAAAAAATAAAATAATTAAAATGTTAAATTAAAAATTTACCTCCATTGTAGTCTTTAGGCCTGTCTATCAGTGACTTATTTATAGCCTTGTAGTTTCTCGCCCTTGCAGACTTGAAATTATGACATTGAACACGTCACGGTACGTCGGACTGAAGTTCGCGAGCCCTCAGTCCGTGAGCCCTCAGTCCACAAGTCAGAGGGTGGACATTTGGATTGGGTCCGGTCCTACTGATGTTACACGGGACACTTTGTGGCGCTCAGATTCTAACATTTTGTCATGGTGGTGTGTCATCTTGATGTTTGCAGATGAGTCCGAGCTGCTGGATAAGATGCCTCTAGTGATGAGAACAGCCATCGCTGTGGATATCAATCTGGCGACCTTCCAGAAGATTGATCTTTTCAAGGTGACTGACAAGCGCAACCATATTCAAACACACGCCAACACCATACACTCACACTACTAACTGGACAACAGGATTGCATGATGATGTGTTATTTCAACAGGGCTGTGACCAGCAGATGATGGTAGACGTGTTACTGAGGCTCAAGTCTATCGTCTATCTACCTGGAGACTTTGTTGTGAAGAAAGTGAGTGTATATTAAGAGCTATTATTATTATTATTATCATTCATTATCATTGTTGTTATTATTATTGACACAAAATATGTGCAAACAATAGCTTCAATCCAGAAATATCATCCTTCAAATTCCCATATCAGTCAAACCCTTGTGTAAATGACTATATGGGGAAACATGGTTATCTCTGCCTTAAACCATCCATTGTAGTCATCTTTTTGCCTCTGCATGGCTCACCTCTCTGTAGGGCGATATCGGTAAAGAGATGTATATCATCAAAAGTGGAGCGGTGCAGGTGGTGGGAGGACCTGACAACAGCATCATATTTGTCACACTGAAGGCTGGCTGTGTGTTCGGAGAAATCAGGTAAGAGTTTAATTGTGTGACACTTTGCTATTGTTAGGCTTAATAAAGCCTCAACCTACGGTTCTGAATAATGTTTTTTTTTTCCAATATTTTATTTTCTATTTCTTATAGAACACAAACAAAACAAAACAGACACAAGAAAAGAAAAGAAACAAAAACTTACAACATAATGAACATTCAATATTACAGTGGTGCTACCAGCCACGTAAGGTGCTTATGTGCTTGTAAGTGATGTACTTGAGATCTCACACAAGGCGTCTATAGGAAAGTCACCCGTTGCCCCTAACCTCATCGAGTTGGGCTAAAAACCGGTCCCATATGGTTAGAAAGACTGCAAAGGCTCCAGTGAAAAATATTTATAATTTATATTATAAATATTTTTCACTGCAGCCTTTGCAGTGTGCAAGCTGTTTTATTTATTCACTGTTCCAGCCTCTCTCCAGCTCTGCACCTGCCGGATTCGACCTGGATGTGCGTGTTTTTAACTTTTCTCTCCATCCGTATAACAGAGATCATGTCCGTCAACCACAATTGGAAAGAGGGTGAAGAGGGGGACTTCCGTTCCTTAAGAATTAGTTTTTTGGCAACAGTTGTCCCCAGTGATTCGATTTTGGTGGTCAAAGTTCAAGGTTACTGTGACATCATGACCGCTCGTTTCATGCTCATTAACGCGATATCTCAGGAACGCCTTGACGGAATTTCATCTAATTTGCCTCAAACGTCCACTTGGACTCAAGAATGAACTGATTACATTTTGGTGGTCAAAGGTCAAGAGGTTACTGTGACCTCACGAACACCATTTTCAAGCTCGGTAATGCCAGTAACACCTTAACAAAATTTCTTCACATTTGGCTCAAACGTCAAAGTCTGGACAGACATGCATGTTGACTGCTCACTTGTTGGCGGAGGCATATATCCGCGGTGCGGTCGTTCTAGTTTTTAAAGCTAGCTTGATGATACTTTTACCACATGAAACTAGAAGACCTATTTTATATTTAGAATGTAAATTGTCTATAAAATAATATAATTTAATGTAATTTCACATAACATTTATTTTTGCCCCACGGCCATCCATCCAGATAAATTTTGGCCCTTCATAGGAAATAATTTGGGCACCTCTGCGATAGAACTATGGCAAAATCTTAGCTGGTCACACCTCCTTTTCAGACCGGCACACCCATGAGCGCAGATGGGGGCGCAAACCCAATTCATATCTTGCCCCACGAGCACACAGCCTGAAAATGGCACGTGCGTGGGTTGGAAGATGGCAAATTATAGCCAGGGCAGACGATAATGCAATGTTCCCCACCTTTGCGCAGGCGGACGATAGGTCATCTCTGCCTCCAAGAAAACCAAGATGATGACAATGCAAAAATCAAGGCTTCAAATCGGGAGTCTAGAAATCCCGTCACGGTGGCTACGTTCCTATTTTTATAGTCTATGGGCCTAATGCACAGCCTCTGAATAAAACTTTTGAATGGTCATTATCAGAGTAAGCATAACCAGGTTAACACTAGATTTCTGCTCAATCTTTGCATTTACATGGGCATATACAGTACATTCCATTCATTATATTCACCTCCTGTGAAGATAACAGTGGTCACAAACAGTGACTGATAGTACATAGAGGTCACGTGGAGGCTGGGTTTACCCAAAGCTAGGTGCACTCCATGGTGTGACTTTACAAAGCAGAATATTATGCAGAGAAATGCCCTCGGGCAGAAATATGCAAGTGAAAAAAGGGGAATAGTCAAACAAAATGTGGGAAAATAAGTGTTTTGACAGCTGTAGAAGCAGGTAATCATCACAGTACATTTTTGTTTCCCATCAGTACGAGCATGTGATAAACGGTTTGTTTGTGCAACCAACGCTTGACTGTGCCAGCTGTTTACAGTACTTTGTGAAACTGGAACAATGGATAGGCCTACCCCAGACAAAGAACACCATATTACTGGGTCTTAAAAGAGCGTTGTGCAGGTTATTATTATATAACAAAAATAATAATCACATTTTGGGCTCGTGATTAGTACGAAAATAAATGTACGAAAAAGAAAATGAAAGCCCCCAGGGCAGAAATATGGAGATAAAAGGTGGCATTCTAAATGTAACTATAAAAATAGTTGCTGGACATTCTGCTGGGGCTGACACAGGGATGCAAAGTCATGGATATTGAAAAAGGTGACAGATAACAGGGCAGACCTAAAACCACTCAGAAATCCTCCTACTTTGGAATGAAAAAGGTGACTGTCACTTAAAGGTGGCTAGTTCGCATCCCTGTGATATCACAGGTGTACAGTTCCATTTCAGTGCCCCCTGCAGTTTCTAGATGCAGCTATGTATGATTTGGGGCGGCTGTAGCTCAGGAGCGGGTCGTCCACTAATCGCTTTGGATAAAAGAGGTCGGTGATTAGATTCCCGCCTCCTCCAGTCTGCATGTCGAAGTGTCCTTGGGCAAGATACTGAACCCCAAATCCTGATGGTGTGCCAACACCCTGCGTGGTAGCCTGCCGCCATCGGTGTGTAAATGGGTGAATGTACCTACTGATTGTAAAGCGCTTTGGATAAAAGTGCTATATAAATGCAGGCCATTTACCATTTCACCCCCAACCCCCCCCCCCCCCCCCCCCCCCCCCCCTTCACCATGCCCTTCAAGTAATTTTGATTTTTCTTTCAGTCTGTTGCAGTCTTCCAAAGACGGAGGGAACAGGAGGACAGCTAACGTCAAAGCTTACGGCTTCGCTAACCTCTTTGTCCTGGAGAAGAAAGACCTGTTTGACATCTTGGTTCACTACCCAGAGTCTCAGAAGGTGTTGGCCAGGAAGGGCAGGTGAGTCCGAGGGCTGGCTGAGGAAAATGGAGGGCTTTCAGCTGGTAACACGCCCCGTAGTATCGGAGGTCCTCAGCTTTGGGCAATAATATTTAAGAACCGTATTTCTAAAGTTACAACTCGGCCATACAGTGTCAGCTTAATTTCTGTGCTGTTTTTATGTGGAGACTAATGATTTTTGTGTTTAGCTTGTTAGTTACAGTAGCTAGTCAAGGGTATAGGTATATTTGAACATTTGATGTGCAAAATAACTCTAATGCTATGTGGCTACTACTTAGTAGTACTTAGTAGCAGTAGTTCAATTTTATTGTGTTTAATAAGACTACTATTATCACCATTAGTTGTTTTGCTATCTGACTAGTTAGCTAAGACGCTAAAAATAAACAAATAAAACAAATTGTTAAAGTCCCTGGAAACCAGATTTTTTTATTATTATTTAGCATTTTGAGTTCATCACATCACAGGAACCTATGTTAATAAGCCACCAGCCAAATTTGAACGATGATGAATGTCGCAAAGTATATAAATTTAGGTTTGACAGTCATGACAAAAGTCATGAGAATCAATTAGATTTTAGACTCTCTTTTCTCCCGCGGACTGTGTGGGCGTGTCCCGTGTGTGTGCGTGCAGCCAGGACTGCAGCTCCTCCGAGAGAGAGAGAGAGAGAGAGAGAGAGAGGGAGGGAAACGGAGAGAGAAGGAAAGAGAGATGGAGTGAGAGATGGAGTGTGTGTGTGTGTGTGTGTGTGTGTGTGTGTGTGTGTGTGTGTCTGTCTGTGTGTGTGTGTGCGTGTGTGCGTGCGTGTGACAGTGAGAGAGAGAGAGAGAGAGAGAGAGCAGGCAGCATACACAGGCACACAGAGCGGGAGGTATGGCTCTGGCGGGAGCGAGCGCTGTGATTGGCCAAATCTTATGACATGATAAGATCATTCAGTTTAGCACCGCGCGCACCGCTCTCTTCAATGAGGAAGTGGAAATCCAGACCTTGTAGAAAAGTGGCGATTTTGGGGCTTTGGGTTGAAAGTAATGTATCCTACTTTCTGAGGCACACAATTACTCACATAAGACCCTACATTTAATAGTTAGAAGGTTTTTGTGGATTTTGGTTTCCAGGGACTTTAACTGAATGGTTAACTGAGATGACTCCTCAGCTACAATGTTTAGTTTGGGCTAAAGAAGACTAAATATAGCCTATATCTCTTTTTTTACATGGTTGATATACAGTATATGTGCGTGCATGTGTGTGCGTGTTCGTGTGTGTGTGTGTGTGTGTGTGTGTGTGTGTGTGTGTGTGTGTTTGTTTTTAAAGGAAACTAATGAAGGCCAAGGGTCCAGCAGCAGCTAAAGCTGAAGAGGGGAAGAAGAAGGGACTGGCGCTGTTCGGAGCCAAACCGCCCACACCCAAACTGCTGCGCGCCGTCGGTGGAACTATTAACAAAGGACTAATTGCAAAACTCAAGGTAATATATTTTTTTTTTACTATGTACATTTTGTCATTTCATATTAAAGTAATTGCATTGGAGGTGCTGACTCTTTTGTAACATATTTAAATGTTTTTCTTTTCCCCAGAGTGCTGCTACTTAACTGTGACCATTCCAGTCCACGTTTTTCTTTTTACTCCATTTTGAGAGTGAATGTACAGTTTATTTTAAGCCTCTTATTGTTATGACTTGTTGGTACTGAGTGTGTTTTCTGTCATTCTTATATATTGTTTGAAAAGAATGCTTCTGTAATACAGTATACCTGCTGGCTCAAATAGTAGCCTATTGGAAAATATTAACATTTGGTTTGTCATGCCTGGAGCACTAGATAAGTGGGGTTGACCACATCAGAGGCCCATACCACGAATGTAGGATAAACAGATCCAAGATCTGTCCCTTGATCTGGTTTGGCTTAACCAGATCATTGCCATCTAGCTAGATTCTAGCAAAGTCATACCACGAATCTAGTTCTCAACTCGTTAAGTGGATCCAGGTTTTTCTAATCAAGTTGAGAGCGCGTGCACCTGAAAATGCTTGTGAACAGGAGCTCGTCCCCACGAAAGAGGCGTGGTTTGTAACAACAAGCCAATCACAATGCAATATGGACAGCTCTGGATTTTACGTCAGACACGCCTATTTCCTCATTCATTGAAAGCCACATCAAAGTGGCAAATTAACGGAGCTTTACTGCATGTCACAATCAAAGTCTGCGTTGGATATGAGTCTGTTACTGAAGGACTGTCTAAAGTTACCGCTTTTATTCGCATCAGTCATTTGATTTCTGCCTAGTGCCTATACAGCAGATTAATATAGGTCTACTCAATAAAACCTGCATGTGTTTTTTGCGAGTAGGAGTGTAAACTCAGTCTAAATTTCCAAAATCCGTAGGCCTATTTAGATCATAGATTTAACGTTAGAAATATAGGCTCTGAATCAACACGGTGCGGGCGTAGTTTTAATTGAATTAGAAAAATAGCCTATGAAAATAGCAGCTCCATTGCACACAGCACACCTTAGTGCACTTTGGAGATGTTTATGGTTCCTTTTTACACAGGTGATTTAGTGATATTTCTCCATGCACGCAGCGTTCAGCTGCAATCGGCAGGTTCAAACGTGCTTGGGAGCAAATAAAAATGAATAGGCTACTTCACGCTGGAAGAAACAAACCATAATCTCAAGGAAATATGAAGAATTCCAAGATGAAGGCTAATAAAAACCAAAGGCAACACTGCTGCACATAATAATCACAGAAAGGAGGGCTGGCAAAAAATGCAGATTGTCTCAATGCTAAGTTATTCAGCTTGCTTGATTTCACCACCGATGTTCAGCATCTCCGTTGCGCACACGGTGCGCTTTGGAGACGTATATGATTACCGTAAATGGGTCTTGGCGGTCGCAAAAGACTCTTCTCTCCTTTTCCAGGAAGCTCATTGGTTCGTGAGCGGTTTAATCGTGAGGTTTAATCTTATCCTTGCAACTTAACCTGCTCTGGACCAGGTTAAGTGTGAAGCATAAGTTGCTATGGAAATATATCTCAGTAAGAACTTAACTAGCGTCGTAGCACGGCAAACCCAGGGTTAAACCTGAAGTTACCTCGCTAAGCCACTAATCTTGCTTCGTGGTATAGGCCTCAGGACAGCTAGTACGGTGAGTGAGCGTCATGTGAGTTGGGGGAAATCACAGGACAATATGTGACAGGGCCTGGTGTTACTAAATATAATTTTAAACACTTTCCATTTGTTGACTAAACTTTCTAGCAGCCATTGAACTGTCCTCTGCGGCAAACCCCACCCACCTGCTACTACAAGCAGAGTAAAACAAACCAATGCCAATACTATTATGTCCAAGGACTGGTATGAATGGCACCTACATTTTTCAAAACATTGTGAAGAGATGTGCAATAAAGCCAGAGTATCAGATTGTCTGTGAACTTCAGCTACTGCCCTAGTGGATTTGTCTTTGGCTGAATATTTGTCTATTCACCATACAGTATTTTTCTATTTTTGTCAGCCATATATGCTGTTGTTGTGGTTGTTTTAGTTTGCCAATGCACAGTAGTTGTAAAAGCAGTGCCTACCAAATGATATTTTTCAGCATTATAGCAATGGTGATAGTAGCTGACACTCCAATGTAATATTTGATATACTTCTGTCTGCTTTGTCCGGTACAGTCCGGTATGACTTTAATAAATAACTCTTTGACTGAACTACATCTGGCAAGTTAGTGTTCTGCCCTGTTTATTTCTCATCTGTCAGCATTGTGTTTTTACAGTAGGAATTCAAGGCCAGAGAGAGAGTGGTGCTGACTGATCCCCTTAACCAGACAGGCCAACGATTATGATTTTGCATAGAGACTCATTAAACCATCTCAAAGACCCCAAGCTTTCTATAAATGTACATTGTACAGTATCATCTGGACCTGCCGGAAGGCTGCCAAGACAGTCAAATTCTCACTCTCAGCAGTTCTCTATCAGACAGACAGACAGACAGACAGACAGACAGACAGACAGACAGACACACACACACACACACACACACACACACACACACACACACACACACACACACACACACACACACACACACACACACACACACTAAAACAAAAAGCCACAATACACTGTCATGTTACATATTGACATTTCCACACAGGGTGGCAGCACAAACAATATACTCGCCGCACGCAGCTCGGCCGTTGCGTGACCTCGTCCGCAGCTCGGCTGCTACGTGGCCTCCCCTGCTCTATTGGCATGCGCAGCGCACAATTGCACAACTTCGCATCACTGATGACGTCACAATGCCTATGACATCATTGATCATGTCACAATGCCTATGGCATAATCATCAGTGCCTATGACATCATTAGTGATGTCACTGACATTGTGACATCAGTGGGACAGAAAATGAAACGGAACTAGGAATCTCGCAAGCTACAGCTCGTCAAGCTGGCCCTGCAGCTCGCGTTCGCAGCTCGGCTGCTGCGTGGCCTTGCCCGCAACTCAGCTGCTGTGTGGCCAATGAGACCAGCGTCACTGATGATGTCATCAGTGGGATTTATGACATCACTGATGATGTCACAGTGGGATCAGGGATTTATGACATCACTGATGATGTCACAGTTGGATTTATGACATCACGGATATCACAGTAGGATTTATGACATCACTGATGATGTCACAGTGGGATTTATGACATCACGGATGATGTCACAGTGGGACAATCACAGTGGGACAGACACACAGAGCCCGAGCTCCCATTTATGCTGGGGATATTTATGCTGGGGATATGAAAAAAGGATAATCCCAGCCTTGTGTAGGCTGCTATGAGTTTCCATAACTCCCATTTTGGGCCAGACATGCCTCCCTGCGCCTAGTCTCACATAGTCAGACCCACCGTCGACGTCAACAAGCTTCCATCTACGGCTGGCACTGCAAGACTACCCTGCGCCTCTCTTCAAGGACACATGATCTGAGAGAGAAAAAGCATGTTCCTGTTGGCTCATTGCTCCACTGGTCAGATAGGCGAAGAGTGCTCCAGGCATTGGGGATGTCTCGTGTCTGAAACCTTCAAGACTCAACAGTTTATTGCCGTCAACACAGTTGATAGGAATTTGGGTAACACTTTACAATAAGGTACACAAAATGTACAGTAGTTACTACTAGGGAACTGAGGAACGAATGAGGAACTAACTATTAGTTTATGATTGGTTAAATTCATTTTGTGAGTATAGATCAACGTTGCTTTCCCAAAGCTTTTCTTTTATATAAACTAACTTTTCCAGACATCTCAACAGAAATAATTTGGTCAGACCCTAATAAATTTCTTATTCCAAATAAAATAAAATAAACTTGAATTTGTTTTACATCAATACTACCATTGCAATACATGTTTACATTTATTCAAACCTTCTCCAATGTGCTCTTTTGTGGAATAGAGGTTGAATCCCTCATTTATTTTATGACTGTTTTTTTTAAGAGTTCTGGGTTGACGTTGCTCTGCTGATTTTTGAAAGTTAGAGTTACATTTGTATGGATTCCAGCACATGTTGGTGTCAGAGGAAATGAGATTGTAGATAAGATTGCAAAGGAGGCTGCAAAAAAAATCAACACATTGACTTGGTAGTTAACATCAGCAAAACAAGTCAAGGCATTATTAAACCGAGGTTGAGGGGAAGGTGGCAAAAGCAATGGGAGGAAGAGAGGAAAGGACGACGGTTTTACAGGATTCAAAGGAAAGTGGGACAAATGAGATGAGAATCATATCAAGACTTGGGTTTGGACACACCGGATTAAACGGTTCACAGGCAGATGTGACTGTGGGCATGAAGAAACAGTAGAACATGCAATACTACACCGTCAGAGATATGAGGCAGAAAGAAGGCAGCTGGTTCAAGACCTCAGAAGTAAAAGTAAACTCAGATAAGTGTTATCGATTACTATTTAATATCTTACAACGATTTTGATTGAAAGGGATATGATGATGTTGTTATCATTATTATTATTATTATTATTATTATTATTATTATTATTATTATTATTATTATTATTATTATTATTATTATTATTATTATTATTATTATGTAAAATACTAGACAGTACTAGATTCTGATCCGCACTCCAGACCAGTTGGTGGCGGTAATGCACCAATTCGTTGTTTGCCAACCGCCAATAAATTTAAAAAGAAGAAGTTCTATGACTAGCACAAGTTCATTTCGCGGGAGGTTGTTTGTTTACAAAACAAGCTAAGCTAACAAATGATCAAAAATAAAAATAAAACACAACAGCAGACCGCCGCAGCACGAGCCGAGCTCTGACCGGACTGATCTGGACTAAAAAATGGACGCCACGGAGCTGTTCCTGGAGCAGCTCACAGACAGGAGTGAAGCCGTCAGTACTACAGTAGTTTTCATGTTGTCCTGTGTGAACTGAACTCTTCATAAATCTGACAGTTTGGTCGCTTGCAGAACAGGATAAAGCTCACAATACTAGTAGTATACTGTATGTCTGTGTAATCGTTAAGGTTTTGTGCTCACTTCGGCACAGATCCACATAGCAGCGAGTTTATTTCAGCAGTGGTGGAAAGTAAGTAAATTTTGAGATACTTGTAATTTACGCGAGTATATTTTCCGTTTGATAGCCTATACTTCCACTCCACTACCTTTATCTGACAGCTTTAACTTTAAGTAATTTTCAGATGGAGGTTTGACATAAATGGATAAGCGTTTAAATTAAAAATACTGTTAAAGAGCCTAGTATGTGGTTTCCAACCCTTTTGACTAATGACGTCGGGGTCACATTTCAGATGTTAAATAGCTCCACCAAATACGTAGGCTACCCCCCAAACCTCACATTCTTTAATTTCAATAAATGTTGAAATGATCCAATATTTCAGTAAAAATCAAAGACTACAGAAAAAGAAAACAGATTTGTGTTTTGCCTTCTTTCCTCTCCCATTAACCATCTCATGATCCCTCAGATTTACCCGGTGACCCTGTGGAGGGGCCGGCACCTGGGTTGGTATGGAACCACTATAGCTAGCTTTTACTAGTAGCCTATAGGAGGGATCAGCCGAGCAGCATTTTTGTAAACAAACCGCATCACTGGGTGGCAACGGCAGTGGAACCCTATGGAGCCCGAGTGGCGCGAGGCTTGAGTGTCAGACTCTAGCCGGCCAACTCTGTTTACATTTAAAAAACTGCACAGTTCACACGTTTAACACGACATGCATTATATTATACATCAAACTATTGAGCTTACTTCTGCTCCCCCCCATTTTCTCCCCATCCCCCTGCTGCCCCGGTCGCTGCACCCCCTCTGCCGGTCTGGGGAGAGCCATTAGTAGGGTCATCTGTGGCACTTCCGTGACCGTGGAGAGCGAAGGTCCGTTTCTCAATGGATTTGTCATCTAGGAGGGTTAATAAACAAATTTAGCCGGGGTGTATTTTTAAAAAAGGCGGGGAAAATATTTGAGAGACCAAAATCCAAAATGTCTGCCGTGGAAATGAACTTTTTAATGGTTTGACCTACAATGATGCACAATACATGGTTTCAGAGCTTATTCTGGTCAAGGAATACATATTTGGTGTTTATATAATGATTTGACTTATTTGTTACCTTCAAATCCAAGATGGCTGGCAATTTTGAGCTCTAAAAGGCAGTTTTTTCAAAATCGTCATAGAGCCTTCATATTAGGCTTGAATGACAGGTCTTCTCATGATGAGTTGAATAATATACAGTATAAGTACGCAAAAGTAATCTCTGAGGTCAATAAAGTCAATGTTTGTGTGTAAACAACAGTTGCTGATTTGCGGTTTCCCATTAAATAGGGTAGGCTACTGAGAATATGGTGTCCAGTTCATCCCATCACATTTTAATAATGAACCAAAAACAATTTTGCACTATAGCCTAACATAAAATAATATTCTGTATGCAAAGCTAGCAAGGTTAGTTGCTTGAGCTGAATTTAAAGGTCAACTCAAAACAAACAATGAAATTAACTTTGAAATTAAAACTGAATCCTAGGCTACTAAATTTCATCAGCACACAGTAAAGGAAACTTGTCTTTGAACTCAGCTGACTGTCTAGTCCTAATCCCTGTTGTGCAATGTCCCTTTTCAGTGAAGTTTTTGTTTTTGTTAAGAGTATGGACTTTTAATCTTGACCTTGTTGGTAGGCAACGGCCCTTTTTCAGTCAAGCATTTTCAGATTAGCTCAGTCAGTCTGTGAAGCAGTCAGTGTCAGCACTTGCGCGAGCTCGCTTTTTCTCTAACTAATGTTAACATTACACAATTTAAGACACTTTGTTTGAGGATATAAAAGGAGGTACGGTGGTGTAGTGGTAAGCACTATCGCCTCACAGCTCGAAGGTCGTGGGTTCGATTCCCACCTGGGACGATGTGAACGCTGAAGGAATGCGTGCCCGTCCGCATGTCCTCGAGTGCCCATCGCCCGGGTGGGGTCGTCAAAAGGGCCTTTCTGTGTGGAGTTTGCATGTTCTCCCCGTGCCTCCCGGGGGTTTCCTTCATATAGGAACCCCCTTCACCAAAAACATGCAATATCCTGGTTGCTAATGTGGTACTCCTCTGGTCGTTAAGGGCGCCTGTTCAGAGGGAGGGGAACTGGTTGTTCACACGTGCTATGTCCTACCGGTGAAGCTTCCCCTGTCAGGTGAAAAGAAGCAGCTGGCTAACTGCCCATGTCTCGGAGGAAGCATGGAGCCAGTTTCGGCTCTCCCCAGATCGGCAGAGGGTGGAGTAGCAACCAGGATAAAGAAATTACGTTAGCACTAATGGGGGATAAAAATGGGATAAAAAATCGGGGGGGGGGGGGGGGGGGGATATATAAAAAAATAAAAGAAAAAGAAAACTTTGTTTGAGGTTATCAACGTTATTCACTAGTCTAAAGATAGTTCTACCATCAAGAACATATAAAACAAAAGCAAAAACAATTTTTATTTGCAGAAGTCATCATTGATATTTGGTGTTAGCTAACGTTAGGTAACGTTATTATTTTTAGCTAAAGTTAATGTTATCTGTCTCCACAATTCTGTCAACTGACATATGCATTTGCTTTTGAAAATAAACAGCGTATAACAGCAATATAATATAACAGTAATATAATAGCGAGTTGCTTTCCCTCCCAATGAAAGACAAAGCACACAATGTCCTATGAATGTGTCCTAAAATGTGACAAGCCTTGCAAGCCCACCGATACAATAAATCAAGGCAAATGGGACAGCTTACAATTAAAAGCCCAAGACTGGTCAGGACTTGATAAATTTGATGATGTTTACACCACCACCTCCTGGGAAGATGGGGCAACCAATCGGTACATGCATTCGTCATGTTATATTTCTATTTAATCTTCAGTTATGCTTAAGCAAGCCAGGCTGTTTATTTTCAAAAGCAAATGCATATGTCAGTTGACAGAAGTGTGGAGACAGATAACATTAACTTTAGCTAAAAATAATAACGTTACCTAACGTTAGCTAACACCAAATATCAATGATGACTTCTGCAAATAAAAATTGTTTTTGCTTTTGTTTTATATGTTCTTGATGGTAGAACTATCTTTAGACTAGTGAATAACGTTGATATCCTCAAACAAAGTGTCTTAAAATGGGTAATGTTAACATTAGTTAGAGAAAAAGCGAGCTCGCGCAAGTGCTGACACTGACTGCTTCACAGACTGACTGAGCTAATCTGAAAATGCTTGACTGAAAAAGGGCCGTTGCCTACCAACAAGGTCAAGATTAAAAGTCCATACTCTTAACAAAAACTAAAACTTCACTGAAAAGGGACATTGCACAACAGGGATTAGGACTAGACAGTCAGCTGAGTTCAAAGACAAGTTTCCTTTACTGTGTGCTGATGAAATTTAGTAGCCTAGGATTCAGTTTTAATTTCAAAGTTAATTTCATTGTTTGTTTTGAGTTGACCTTTAAATTCAGCTCAAGCAACTAACCTTGCTAGCTTTGCATACAGAATACTATTTTATGTTAGGCTATAGTGCAAAATTGTTTTTGGTTCATTATGAAAATGTGATGGGATGAACTGGACACCATATTCTCAGTAGCCATACCCTATTTAATGGGAAACCGCAAATCAGCAACTGTTGTTTACACACAAACATTGACTTTATTGACCTCAGAGATTACTTCTGTGTACTTATACTGTATATTATTCAACTCATCATGAGAAGACCTGTCATTCAAGCCTAATATGAAGGCTCTATGACGAT
Organism: Poromitra crassiceps; assembly: GCF_964638095.1. Lineage (NCBI taxonomy): Eukaryota > Metazoa > Chordata > Actinopteri > Beryciformes > Melamphaidae > Poromitra > Poromitra crassiceps. Next base: position 90,895,498 of record NC_139624.1, on the reverse strand, counting down.
TTTGAAAAAACTGCCTCAAAATTGGCAGCCATCTTGGATTTGAAGGTAAAAAATAGGTCAAATCATTATATAAACACCAAATATGTATTCCTTGACCAGAATAAGCTCTGAAACCATGTATTGTGCATCATTGTAGGTCAAAGCATTAAAAAGTTCATTTCCACAGCAGCCATTTTGGATTTTGGTCTCTCAAATATTTTCCCCGCCTTTTTTAAAAATACACCCCGGCTAAATTTGTTTATTAACCCTCCTAGATGACAAATCCATTGAGAAACGGACCTTCGCTCTCCACGGTCACGGAAGTGCCACAGATGACCCTACTACATAGACTAGCACTGCACTATGCTTCCTCCGACACATGCTGCACAGTTACCAGACGCTTATTTTCACCTGACAGCTTCACCAGCAGGACGTAGCACGTGGGAGGATCACGCTATTCCGACCAGTTCCCTTCCGCCCCGAACAGGCACCCTGACCTACCGGAGGAGGCGATAGTGCAGCGACCAGGACACATACCCTTAATCCGGCTTCCCACCCGCAGACACAGCCAATCGTGCCTGTATGGATATGGATGCCCGACCAAGCCGGAGGTCACCTGGGGGCGCGAACCTGCGACCCTCGTGTTGGTAGGCAGGGAATCTACCGCTACACTACCCGGATGCCTAAAATTTGCTGATTTAACAATGCAATAGCATCATAAAGCTAAATAACAACATAAGGGTACTGGTTCAAAACGGACACACACACACGCACACACACACACCTGCCAACATTAGGCTGTGAAAAAAGAGGACCCCTTTGAAAATGTTTTTTCCCTTGCCAAAATTGAGCCACCTTCCTGACAAGCTAGCATGACATGCTTGGTACCAATCGATACCTTAGGTCTTGTAGTTTCATATGATACCAGAAACTTCACTCTGTCTTTAAAACGGAGCCTGCTACAGCCTCTGAAAGAAAATGTTCTAAATTGTGATATGTGTAAAAAAAAAAATCTCTCTCTCTCTCTCTCTCTCTCTCTCTCTCTCTCTCTCTCTCTCTCTCTCTATAGGTATTTTATTAGTTCTTAATACTATAATTTAATGTATTTACTATCTTTAATATTGTTGTTCTGTAACTGTTATCTCACCTCTGCAGGAGTGCAACTGGCTGAAGGAGCTGTTCGGCTTTGTTACAGAGCGGTTATACCCCTTACTCTCTGGCCCCGCCCCTCCTGCCTCTGACGTCTTCCTGACAGGTCCGTCATCAAATCAGATTTTTTTGTAAATATTTGTCTAATAGAGACGGATGCTGCCTTCAGGAACTCGTTGGGAAGTCGTTGGCGTTCAAGTGGTTATGTTGTGAGAGAAAGGTTGCTAGGCAATGCTGTTGAACTGTAGACATACAGTACATGTATTCTAAATCTGCTTGATACAAGACACTTGGTATTGGTATTGTAGTTCCCGCTACAATGGATGTCTCCAGAACCACATTTTGCCATGACACACGCACACACACATGCACATGCACACGCACACGCACACGCACACACACACACACAAAACACAAAACACATCGCAAATTGCATTTAAATTTTTGAGAAAAGCCGCCGCAAAATCAAGCATTTTTTATCGCAATAATCCTTGGAGGGACTGAAAGTTCAAATTATTTCAACTTTGACCTACTTACCGGTGACCTTTGACCTACTTAGCGCTGACCGTTCATGAGCGCAACCAATGTCACCTAGCAACAGCTACAGTACTGCTGCTCGTCGCTCTACCTTGCAGTGAGAGAAGAGCAGATCGCTTATCATGTGAAGGCGGCTGTACTTTGAAATCCAAACAGCACTCTGGTTTGAAGGCTTTTTTTTGTGCACGTTTGCGTTCTCCCAACTGGCTTATATCCAGGCTGATACGTTTGTCTCTCTCTAGTGATTGGTTATATCCAGGCTGATACATTGATCTCTTGTCATTGGTTATATCCAGGCTGATACGTTGGTCTCTAGTGATTGGTTATATCCAGGCTGATACATTGATCTCTTGTTATTGGTTATATCCAGGCTGATACACTGATCTGTAGTGATTGGTTATATCCAGGCTGATACACTGATCTGTAGTGATTGGTTATATCCAGGCTGATACACTGATCTGTAGTGATTGGTTATATCCAGGCTGATACATTGATCTCTTGTTATTGGTTATATCCAGGCTGATACATTGATCTGTAGTGATTGGTTATATCCAGGCTGATACATTGATCTCTTGTTATTGGTGATATCCAGGCTGATACACTGATCTGTAGTGATTGGTCATATCCAGGCTGATACGTTGGTCTCTCTCTAGTGATTGGTTATATCCAGGCTGATACATTGATCTCTTGTTATTGGTTATATCCAGGCTGATACATTGATCTGTAGTGATTGGTTATATCCAGGCTGATACGTTGGTCTATAGTGATTGGTTATATCCAGGCTGATACATTAGTCTCTTGTCATTGGTTATTTTACGAAATGTCTATGGGAAAATAAATGGCGGATGAAAATCTCGGGTACAGTGCTGAAGCAGGAAGTGACGTTCCACTTTGGCTCTCTATTATAATAAGATCATGTAATAAGTAGGTAAGTATAAGTAGGAGTATCCGGTAATGTACTTTTTACAAGTACGAGTATTATCCAAGTACAATGTGTCAATATCCCTACTTGTGGGATGGGTATTGTTTAAAGTCGAGCTGAACCTAAAAATTACTTTTCTTTTCTTTTAGTTCAAACACCTGGGTATTCAGTGCACCTATTTAATAATGTATGCCAAAAAAATCACAAAAATCTAATTTCTTTAGTTTTTCACACTTTTTCACATCAAAAGTTTATTTTTCAAGATTTCATTCATAACAGTAATCTACAGTTTGCTGACGTCACCTAGTACTATCAAATTTCTACCCCATTTCAACCAATCATATCACGACATGGCAGCTGTCAATCAAATCTTCATTTCAGGATAATCTTCTATTCCAAATGAAGGGGAAAATGGCACCTAGTGCCTGTCATCTGGCAGAATTTCTAGCCGATAAACTAACTACTAACTTGGCCAATTATGCAAACTAAATCAAACGGTAATGTCTAAGAATGCAAATAAATCTAACTGGCTCGTTAAAACTCGCATTCCAGGAATATTATTTACTGCAATAGCGATAGTGGCGCGCGCCTCCGAGTGCCTGGTTCTCAGGGGTCGCACCTCGGAGATTCCAGGCCGACGGGCTGCACTCTCCGCTCCGCAACACGAAGGCAGCTGGCTGCCTGCAGCTCGCTGAGCTCCACTCAGCCACTAACCTCGCGTCAGACTCAGCAGGCTCTTCCCGAGGAGAGCGCCACAACATGCTGAATCCCACTCGATTTGGAGGCGGAACACGCCAGGATTGACCAAAGCCCAATCCAGTCCCCAGAATTGTCAAATAAAATAATCGACAAGCTACTGTGACCCACCTCTCAACCGTTCATCTCAGACAAGTTATGTTTTCAGTCTGAAACGGACTATATCAGCCCATAATACCAGTACCCAGTGATACTGATACAAAAAGAGTGCTTCATTCGATACCTTTTTTAGCCAATGTTTTGGTGGCATTTTGGCACGCTGAATTGCCAACAACAACAAAAGACTTAAGCCACACCCACTTTCTACAGCCGTATTTGCTCATCCCTAGTAATACATATATAACCGTAACTTATTCACTTACTTTAATGAATTTAAATCTGTTTGTCTGTTTGCTTGTTTGTTGTTGTTTCTGCAGACCGGACCCAGTGCGGACCCCGTCACACTGCGGAGGTGTCTGGTGTATGTGTGTCCCAGCTGAGTGTGTGTGTGGTGAAGAGAGTAGAGGAGATGATGGGAGCTAGATCCACTCTACCTGTCAGCTACAGGTAAGCTGCTGTGGTGGAGCAGCAGTATTGCTAGTGTTGTGCAAGTTACTTCAAAATTGTAATTGATTATTGATTACACATTACTTATTTTACTTATTACTCAGCAGCAAAAGTAACGCGTTATATTACTCGTTACATTACTTTCATTACTCAGCCATCAGCAGTTCAGCACCGTCAAAGTTGCCGTTCAACAGCTCAAACTCCTCCACACCCACACGCTGCATCGTCTCTATTTAACACATGTAGAAAGAGAAAATGAGACGTAGCAGGCAGCAGCTAGCATTAGCATAGCCTCAGTGACTGCACACAGCACTCCTACAGAAGTCCCACCTCAGCTGCACCATTCACACACTCTCCACTTCTGAACTAAAGTAGCGTGAGGTGATGGCGCTCCATTTGAACTGTTCCCAGTGATTTCCCAGTCGGCTTCTGAATGACTCCTGAATGTAGGCGTACCCATGGCTAACGTTAGCAAGCCAGCTAAGCTAGAAAACAACTTCAGATTCAGAATTACTTTTTACACCCAAAGTGTAAAAGTAATGGGGCGTTACTGGGATTAGGAACTGTAATATAATTACTGCATTTCAAATGACTTACACTGCTCGTTACTGAAAAAAGTACTTCGTGGCACAATGGGTGATGTCACAGTGGCTATGCTATATTGTTAATAATAATAATAATAATAACTTTGATTTATATAGCACCTTTCAAGGAACCCAAGGACGCTTTACAATGGTGAGACACACACTGACAAACGAATAAAACAAGAACAGAGAGAACAGAGTAAACTAGAGGTCAAAGGCTTTTGTTAAACAGGTGAGTTTTGAGGGTGTTCTTGAAAGTGTCCAAGGATGGGTCATTGGGGATCTCTGGCGGGAGAGAGTTCCAGAGGGTGGGGGCCACCACACTGAATGCTCTCAGGCGGGTGTGGGAGAGGGAGAGAGTTCCAGAGGGTGGGGGCCACCACACAGAATGCTCTCAGGTGGGTGTGGGAGAGAGTTCCAGAGGGTGGGGGCCACCACACAGAATGCTCTCAGGCGGGTGTGGGAGAGGGAGAGAGTTCCAGAGGGTGGGGGCCACCACACAGAATGCTCTCAGGTGGGTGTGGGAGAGAGTTCCAGAGGGTGGGGGCCACCACACAGAATGCTCTCAGGCGGGTGTGGGAGAGGGAGAGGAGCCCAGTGTCTAAACACCTTCAATTCCGGGATGGGGTATAGGGGTGGAGGAGGTCGGATAGGTGTTAGGGGAAAGTTCATGGAGGGATTTGTAAGTGAGGAGCAAGAATTTGTAGTTAATGTGGGACTTGACCAGGAGCCAGTGGAGGTGGATGAGGGTGGGGGTGATGTGCTGCCAGCACATCACATGTGTTATCTATGATACATATCTGAACAACAGTAACTGCTCCTTGTCTTGACCTCTGACCCCTGCCTTTCCTCACTCTGGTTGCTAGGCTGCTGTCCGTCTCTGAGCTGGTTGCCAGGCAACGTGTGGCCTGTGTGAGCAACCTGTCCTGGAGCACCAATGAGCACAGAGCCTGGGTGAGGGAGGCGGAGCTAGTGCTGCCCAGTCACAGAGCTCTGCCGCGGGTCAACCTGCTGCTGATTGGCTGTCTGACAGAGGGCCAGGGAGGAGAGTGGAGACTGACAGACGCCAGCGGGAGTGTGAGGTGTGAGGTGAGGATACACCAGAGATGGGGACTTGGACTTGCGACTTGGACTCAAGTCACATTTAAGTTGCACACACAGTGACTTGAGACTTGTCCTGAAAAGACGAGACGACTCGGACTCGAGATTTGGGACTTTTTTTTGGTGCATTAACATTAAGGAAATGTCGACTACGGTAATAATATTTGCTAGATGAAGGAGTGAGGATAATACAGTACGCTTTGAATTCCTTAATTTTAGCTATGCAGTGTTCTAAGCACACCGGATGGCATGCAGCAGATGATAGAAAGTTTATCCATAAGTAATCTCTCAAGACAGACTTTCGACTTGCATCAAAAATCTTAAGCAAGCTCCGTGAAAAGCCAAATAACATCGCTCGTAGGGGGCAGGCTCGCATGCTGCGCTTTACCCAATCAAAATGGAGTACATGGACGTGACCGAGAGTCAACCGGTGTGTCGTCAAACTTAAGTCTCGCAGTAGCCAGCCATAGATGATATCCGTCACTGGAAGCTTGCAGACGTCGACGTTGGGTTTGACCACGTGAGACTAAGTCAAACTTACCATTTTCAGCGTGAAACAAGTTCCTACTATCAACGAGTTAGCGTTGTTGTTTCATAGTGATGGAGGGATTTGAGAGTGACACGCAGGGAGGGGAAAGGAAATCCATAAATGGTCAGAGCCGGTCAGTCAGCGCCAATGGCAGAGCTTGCAGGGAGCGGAAAGGGATTTTTTTCCGTTGCCGACCGGAGTCCCTTGAGTTCCGGTCATTCATGCATTCAAACGAGCCTGCCCCCAGAGGTTAGAGAAAAAATATTTTTTTACCGTTGGGTTGGACTTGAGACTAGGGCTTCAAATAACGATTCTTTTGATAATCGATTAATCTGTCGATTATTTCTTCGATTAATCGGATAAAAATAAATGCGCAGATTTTATTTAAATAATTTTATTCAAAAACCAAATTTCCCAAATTGACAATATTAGTGCACAAAAGTGCTGCTTGAATGGACCAGAGCTGTCTAACAATTAGCCTCCGAAAAATATAAGTAATAAAAAAAGAACAACTAACTCACTATCTAAGTGTTCACCGGTTTTGCTACTTATAGGCTTATATAGGCTACCTTTAACAACAGGCCACAGACAGGGGTGTATGGCGCATTCCTTTATCACAAAATAACTGGGATGTTGAGGCTAAATTACGTCACATCCGTTTTGTTAGCGTTCCATTTGCAGAAAACTTGAGCTGGGAAGTTCACTGTTCATTGTTCAGATCCAGTCGCTAGCCATTGTTAGCAATAACAGTTGATAACATGGCATTTCGCGGCATTTTGCGCATACAAACACTGCAGCCTCATGTCCACACAGATAGATGTTATGCAGCGCTGTGTGTACAGCTGATTTAATGAGACACAAACAAAACAGAAGTGCTAAACAACATTATTACGATTATAACTACTGTTGTTGCGCGGCGCAGCCATCTTGGATTTTTGAGGTCGGGGCTGCTGAGGCTCCTACGAGTTTGGAATGGGAAATACCGCGTTATTTCGAATCCCACATAGGTTACGCAAAAACCACGCCCTGTGCCCGCCTACGCAGCAGTCAAGCGCCGGGATTGGCCAGGAGCAAGTCTTTTTTCTTCTTTTGACAGCTGGAATCTCCCACACCACAAATCGCTGGGCACGCAGCCTAGCGATTTCATGAACCAACTGAATTGCTCTTGATAGCGGACATTGAAATTAATTATTAGTGTATTAACGCCAATGAAAACGTAACACAAGCTTTTAACACACAATCGATTTTTAAACATTTATTTCCAAACATCATTGTAAAATTCAGGCCTTTAGCCAAAGCTTCAATAACAGAGCTCAGCTGACAGTTTAACCTGCAAATGAAAACTATAAAAAATATCAAATTAAAAATACAATAGGCTACAGCACATAGGCCTAGCTTCTGCCCCCCCCCCCCCCCCCAGTCCAGCCGTTTGTTCCAGGCCAGTGAAGTCCCAACAATCTACAAAAACATGCAATAATATAAAATCATAGATAAAAAGTTTAATCATACACACATACCAAAAGTAAAGGGTTAGCCTTCCCAATGGCCAGCAGCATCTGTTATTCTGGCCTCATAATAAGCACTGAGGCGGGTGGTCAGAAAGTCAAATAACATTAAAATACATTGTATGCTTTGGTGCGATGTAGGATTTTGCCTTTCAATATCCTCATTGCAGCCTCGCTTGGTGTTGTTGCTTCTCACAGGAATGGTGTCCCTGTAACAGAGAGCCCAACATGAGCATGAGCGCCTGGCCAATCCTGGCGCTAGACTGCTGCATAGGTGGGCACAGGGCGTGGTTTTTGCGTAACCTATGTGCGATTCGAAATTAACGCGGAAATACCAGCTCTGGTGATGTCACCGTCCCAGCTCATGACCTTTGAAGTCGTAAGATTACCAGTTCCCAGTTATAAAGGAATGCACGAGTAGGTAGTGGTAAATACAGAGGTGGGTAAACTATCCAACCCACTTTGTTTCCCCTCATTGATTGATACAGTTGATCTGAAAATAGGTGAGTATATCAAGTATATTAATCTGCCTCATTTCAAAGAGGAGGGTAAACTGCGTTTACCCTCCTCTACACCCTGGCCACAGACTATGAAGGTAGATTGTTTCTGCAGTAACACGTTCTCTCTCACACACATGTGCGTGCACACACACACGTGCGTGCGCACACACATCAAGCTGGATCACAAACAGCAAACACCGGCTATTAGACAGCGTTGCCATGAGGTGAACGTTTCAAAACACAAAGTATGTGTGTCTAAAGATTTTGAAATATTGACCAGCTCTTACCCTGCTCAGCTGTTGAGCCCCCCATGGTTGAGCACCAGTTGTCCATGGCTAAGTTTAGATTTTACATAATGTCAGTTTGCAGCTAATACGCTTTTTGCCCAGCGCACGCAGAGTGGAGCTGGCACTACAAGTGGCTTTGTTGGAATTAATCTAAGCACGACTTCATGCACTAGAGTGTTCTGTTGAGTGACGTCTGCTCCACACCAATCAGAGGAAGCCTTTTAGCCTTTGGGTGGGAGCTGCGGGACTCAGTCAATCAGGTCCACTCCTGTTGAGTGATGTCTGTTGCACATCAATCAGAGGACGCCTTTGGGTGGGAGGGGTGGGAGCTGCGGTACTCAGCCAATCAGGTCCACTCCTGTAGAGTGATGTCTGTTGCATGCCAATCCCGATGAAGCCTTTCAGGCCTGTCTCTCTCACTCTCTGCCTGTCTCTCTCTCTCTCTGCCTGTCTCTCTCTCTCTCTGCCTGTCTCTCTCACTCTCTGCCTGTCTCTCTCTCTCTCTGCCTGTCTCTCTCACTCTCTGCCTGTCTCTCTCTCTCTCTGCCTGTCTCTCTCTCTCTCTCTCTCCAGTGCCTGTCTCCCACTCCTCAGTGGCTGAATGTTCCGCTCTTCTTCCCCCACTGGAACTACATCCCCCATAATGTCGCAGAGCACAGCCAGGAAGAGCGCGGAGGCTGTGTGGAGCTGATTGGCTGTCCCCTGCCGCTGAGGCCCGGTCCTGAGCAGGGATTGGCTGTCGGTCCTGGAGGGGCAGAGCTTAGCAGAGCAGTCGGGGTCAGAGAGGCTGCTGCATTACTACACAGCAGGTGTGTCTGTGTGTTTACTGTAATGTCACACACACTGTTGCTTCATTAAAGGCAGACTATGCAGCATTTTCTTAAACAAGGGCAAATCCGGCCCAGGATCACGTGTGTCGTGTGGCAACCGCGGGGGCAGGCTTACCTGGGTTGTGGCTAGATGGGGTACCGCCACGGACGGAAGACAATCTAATGCAAAATCATATTTTTCCAAACTTAGTGCTGCAGTATAACCAGCAGCAGGCCATTGATGTGTGACGTGATTTTGGTGACACTACATTACATGAGAGTGAAGTTATTGAATAATTTTCCCAATAAAAATTCACCAAAATTATGCAACATCATATTTTTCCAAACTTATTGCTGTAGTATAACCAGCAGCAGGCCATTGATGTGTGACGTGATTTTGGTGAAGCTACACTGTACGACATTGAAGTTATTGAATATTTTTGTAGTCCGTGTTGCACTTTGTAGACAGTCCCTAAGCACTCGCCTCACAGCCGGGCTGTTTACAGAGTGATAACTGTCAATAAGCTACCAGATTGGCAGGGTTATCATACCAAAATATAAACTAGAGACATGTAGGAAGACAAAAATAACAAAATTGTGCGGTCACCTTGGGTGGTAGTGATTTCAGCATTGGCCCATGGATTAAATTAACTAATGGCGGAGGCATAAATCCGCGGTGCGGTCGTTCTATTTTTTTTCTTTTTCAGATTTCGCCCATTTTATCCCCAATTGTACTTGGCTAATTTCCCCCCTGCTGCTCCGGTCGCTGCTCCACCCTCTGCCGATCTGAGGAGAGCCGTAGACTAGCTGCTTCTATGTAGACTATGCTTCCTCTGACACATGTGCACAGTTCCCAGTCGCTTCTTTTCACCTGACAGCAGGGAGCTCACCAGCAAGACATAGCACGTGGGAGGATCACGCTATTCCCACCAGTTCCCTTCCGCCCCGTACAGGTGCCCCGACCGACCAGAGGACGCGCTAGTGCAGCAACAGGACACATACCCCTAATCTGTCTTCCCACCCGCAGATACGGCCAATCGTGCCTGCATGGACGCCCGACCAAGCCACGGGGCGTGAACATGCGACCCTCATGTTGGTAGGCAGGGAATCTACTGCTACCCTACCCGGATGCCCAAATCGTGATCTTTTTTAAATGCGTTTCACAAATCTGATCGCGGCAGTATGTACCGTAAATTCCGGACTATAAGGCGCACCGGTCTATAAGCCGCACCTTCAAAGTTGACTATTTTTTTCTTCTATAAGCCGCACCGGTCTATAAGCCGCGGGTGTTTTAATGGTATTTTTTGTTTTTTTTACAGTGCACACAGTGTCCGCGGTGTGGTGAAAAGAGGGCAAGAGAGGAAATTAAAACAGAAGTGGATTTATAGTTAGAAAGAGTGCTAAAGAAGAGAGAATTCCGTTTTTTATTTTTTTATTTTAGTTACTCACAGTACTATTGACCAGTCCAACTCAAAAGATATTCGGCAGTTTCACTTTGAGCTCTTGTTCCGCCGCTGGGCACACAGTGTCCGCGGTGTGGTGAAAAGAGGGCAAGAGAGGAAATTAAAACAGAAGTGGATTTATAGTTAGAAAGAGTGCTAAAGATAGTCCGGTCTGGTTATGACGAGTCTCGCTGGGTACAGTACGCCAAAGCGATATCCATTGACTCGATGATGCTGTTGTATGTTGCGCGTTTCTGTTGCACCAACGCGGAGAGGTCCTGCCGGACGAAAAAGCGCGTACCCTCCCAGGTGAGGGGCTTCTTCCCCGCAGCCTGGAGGATGAGTTGACGGTCGGGCCAGCGGAGTAGGCAGATGAAGATGGCCCTCGGTGGCAGGCCGGGGTCTGGACGTGGCCGAGGCGCCCGGTGTGCCCTGTCCACCTCTGGTGGTTTCTCGCCTTCCTTCAGGTCCAGGATGTAACACAGGATTTTGCCACGAAAGCGTCCATGTCACCAATCTCAGCTCCCTCTTTTACATTGATCAGGCGAATGTTATTTCTTTTACTCCTGCTGATTAAGTCATCAACCTGCGTGTGCAGCGTTTCGATGTTTTTGCATTTTATCCACTTTCGGACTCACTGTGTTGTTTTTGTCCTCCAGTGCGCTGATGCGCTTTTCCGCATTATAAACTCTGTTCACGGTTGCCTTAGTTTCTTTAGTGAGTGGATGGACTTCTGCACGTTTTCAAACTTGTTTTCAAGCTGCTCAAAACCTCTGAGCGATGTCGGACTTAATCGATAGTGTTTCACGGAGTAAAAGTTTAGCCCAAGCCGTTTATCTCCAGCCTCCAGCAGGTGAGTCATTTCCTCATTCATGGCGTGATTGCTTCGTCTTTTTCTTTCTGCTTACCTGTGTTGTGTTATGTTATGTTATGTTATGTTGTTAAAAGAGGGCAAGAGAGGAAATTAAAACAAGTGGATTTATAGTTAGAAAGAGTGCTAAAAAAGAGAGATTTTTTTTTTTTTGGGAAAAAATCCATAGATAAGCCGCACCGTTATATAAGCCGCAGGGGCCAAAAAAGCCCAAAAAACGGGAAAAAAGCCGCGGCTTATAGTCCGGAATTTACGGTACATCAAACACATATGCTCATGTTTTTGGATCTGTTGGGGAGCTATTTTCGATGGATGTTACGACATTTGTGGGTCTCTCGGAAACAAACAAGACGAGGAACTATCTGTCTTGGCTGGCCAGCCTGCCAGCACAGAGTCCATATGGGTTGGGGGCGTGCGGAGAACGCAACATTTACACTCAATACACTGCATGGGTATTCCGCTAATAAACAGAATTGAATGTACTGTATTTATAGAGGGAAAGACTCCCGTCTATGTTGCTGCTGCAGTCAAACAGTTGGTATCTCCAGCTCAGACAAGTTGCTGGGGTTTAGTGGCTCATTTGTAAACAGCCTATCAGAGCCAATCAGGACTTGCTATTTTACACACCCTCAGGTTGGCCCCGCCGACATTAGTTAACCCTTTACTGGCTGTTTTTGAGACCTTTTTGACAAGAATTGATCATTTTTAATTAATATGATGATTTAATATCTGCTGTGGCTAGTTCTTAGAGAGATGCCACCATGCTACCCTCCCCACCTACAATATCTAGACAATCAAACGCTTTAGCCGGTTGGAACCAGACTTTTTATCTCTGACCCCTGAAGCGACCTGTTAAGACAGCTCACTTCAGAGTGGCTGTTCAAAAAGCCTGGCTATCTCAGCTTAGCTTACTAGATATGAGGTAGGGGTGTCAAAATTAATCGTATAATCGATGCATCGTGATGCGGACGTGTGAATCGAATCGAATTGAATCGTTGACAGATGAATCGTTGAATCGTTTATGTTTAAATTTCTGTTGACATTCAGATTTTAAAGCACTTTATACGTAAAAAAAGGGACTTGATATTTGTCTGACTGCTTGTATTAATTGATGAAAAAGTAGCCATGTGCAGTAATAATACAGAAAATTGAGGATTTGATACTTGGATCTGCAATACTTTGAGCTGAATCGTGATGCATCGTGTAATCGAATTGAATCGTTGACAGATGAATCGTAATCGAATCGAATCGTGAGGCCAGTGAAGATTCACAGCCCTAATACGAGGCAGTTGAACATAGACCATGACAACCATTACATCTTAAAAACACTCTAATGCCCTGTTGGTGAAAGCGAGTTTTTATTTTGAAACAATACTGAATCAAACCAAACAGGAGTGGCTTTCTGTTATCTTAAAAAGTCCCCTGATAGTTATCTCAGATGTTCACTCTAAACCCATAGGTCACTTTTAGCTCTCTGGGATCCAGGAAGATTATATGATACATTTCTGTACTCATTTGGGTCAGAAATGTAAACAATATAATACAGCTGTTTACCCAGATGCTGCCTGATACACAGGCCCTATCGACGAAGTGCAAGCTTCTCCACTGCAGCCATGGCTTCCCTCAGCATCCAACCGGCTGCAGGAGGCTTACGGGGGAGAGACAGCGTACTGTTATAAATCTCCGCTGATATTGTTTCAACCCTTCAGTGTGTCTCTCCCTGCTCACTTCAGAGATGCTGCACCGCAGGTCACTTCAGTGAAATAATGCAGAATCAAACTTCATAAGGAAAACGTTCAGTTAATTCTGAAAGTTCTCCCCCAGTTAACCCAGACTTTAACCTCCAATCACTCGATCACCTTAGCTCACTGGGATCCAGACAGATTACATTCTACGTTTCCGCACTCATTTGGATTGGAAGCGTATGAAATCTAACATACCAAATCCCAGAGGCCGTTCCCATCCACCGAGCGTGATCCCTCTCTCCAGCGTGGGCTCCTGCCCTCACAGGCGGCTAGAAGGCCACCCGGAATACTCTAAGCTGCTCTTTTCACCCGTGACAAATCAGGCTGTGTTTGCCTGTATTAGCTTGGAGGTGCAGAAAGGAGGGCAACCAGCTGTGTTCAGCCGCTAGTCACCCCTAGCCTGGGTAAACCCAGCCTCCATGTGACCTCTATGTGCTATCAGTTACGCTACAGGCATAGCCTGTACATTGAAGGCTGGGTTTACCCAGGCTAAGTCACCCCCACAGTCTTAGATTGATGACTGGAACACACGCTCTTTAGAGCCACAGCTCAGTGTTTACCCTCGGGAGGAAAGTGGGGCACAATTGAGGCTTCTGCTTTCGAAAAACCTGTTTCTCTTCAATATGTCTTGAGAGGGGAATGGAATACACCCAATTTGAATAAGAGACCCTTTGAAGATGGAGACAAGATACTCACACAGAACAAACCCAGGTTCCAGTCGAGAAGTTGTGCTGAAAAAGGTAGATGTGATTTATATAAAAATTCTGCAGAAAAATACAGCTTACAGGACTATAAAAATGTCAAAATAAAGACAAAAGAGAAAATAACAAACTGAATAGTACACCCCCAGTCTAAACTAACAATGGTTATACTACGGTACTCATAAAAACCCCAACCCAACTGTTACTAATTATACGTCTATCCCTAATCACATTCTCTCTCTCCCTCTCTCTGTCTATGTCTCTCTCTCAGGTCCAGAGGAGTGCGTGTTTGTGTGTGTGGCTGTGTGTCATCAGTCGGTCCTCTGCTGCTCGTCTCTGACACCGCCTTCTTCTGCTTCAGCCTGACTGACCACACACACACACACACACTGCCCATCCTGCTCAAGGTGAGAGAGAGCTGTGTGTGTGTGTGTGCCGGCGTGCGCATGCGTGCGTGTGTGTGTGTGTGTGTGTGTGTGCCAGCGCGTGCATGTGTGTGTGTGCGTGCGTGCGTGTGTGTATGTGTGCCGGCGCGTGCATGTGTGTGTGTGCCGGCGTGCGCATACGTGCATGTGTGTGTGTGTGCACGTGCGCACGCGTGTGTGTGCATGCGTGCGCTTGTGTGTGTGTGTGTGTCTGCGTGCGCGCATGTGTGTGTGTGCGTGTGTGTGAGTGAGAAAGAACAGGTCCAGAAAGTTTGGAAATGTCCTGGAAAGTTTCAGATTTGTGTTCATGAAACAGCAGGAACACAGTGTTACATGTAAGGGTTAATGCACAACGAGGTGTCCATTATCAGAAATGAATGGATGACGCGGAGGCGTGCGGCGGTTGCTTCCGCGAAGTCCATTCATTTCTGATGATGGACACCTCGAAGTGCATTAACCCGCTTATACCATGGTCACTTGCCAAAGAAACAAAACAAGACCATTTATATTTTCATGCATTGGGCTGCACTCTCTGCTCGGGAACACGAAGGCAGCTGGCTGCCTGCGGCTCGCTGAGCTCCACTCAGCCACTAACCTCGCGTCAGCAGGCTCTTCCCGAGGAGAGCGCCACAACACGCTGAATCCCATTCGATTTGGAGGCGGAACACGCCAGGATTGACCAAAGCCCAATCCAGTCCCCAGAATTGTTAAATAAAATCTTCGACATGATACTATGACCCGCCTCTCAACCTGTCATCTCAGACAAATTATGTTTTCAGTCTGAAACGGACTCAGACGCACATGACGAGCGTGCGGCGGTTGCTTCCGCGAAGTCCATTCATTTCTGATGATGGACACCTCGAAGTGCATTAACCCGCTTATACCATGGTCACTTGCCAAAGAAACAAAACAAGACCATTTATATTTTCATGCATTTTGCAATCAAAATCTAGTTTTCATAACCTTGAATATGAGTTGAGAACCGGCGAGACAGTTGACAGCTGAGAGCCCGGCTTCTGTCAGCTGACCAGAAGGAAAATCAGATTTCTAAATAGCCGTTATTTTAATAAAGTGAGCAAACAGGGGTAATCTAAATAGTTACTTTGACCGACTCAATTTTTTTCTAAACTTATAAAAGTGCCATATTAAGCGTTATGGTGGTATAGAGCTCAAACACCTCTGTCGTGATCCTGGCGCATTGATATGAACGGTGAACAGACCATTTAGCTAGGTGTACATTATCACTGTACATTATCACAAATTACCGTAATGGACACCTTGCAGCCAATCAGAATTGAGTATTCACCCAGACCATGGTATAATACACAATAATAATACAAATGAAACCTTTTTAATGTTAAAGTTGAGCTGAACCCAAAAATGACTTTTATTTTCTTTTAGTTCAAATACCTGGGTATGCAGTGCACCTATTTAATAATGTATGCAAAAAAAATCACAAAAATCTAATTTCTTTAGTTTTTCACACTTTTTCACATCAAAAGTTCATTTTTCAAGATTTCATTGATAACAGTAATCTACAGTTTGCTCACCTAGTACTATCAAATTTCTACCCCATTTCAACCAATCATATCACGACATGGCAGCTGTCAATCAAATCTTCATTTCAGGATAATTTTCTCTTCCAAAAGAAAGAGAAAATGGCGCCTAGTGCCTGTCATCTGGCAAAACGGTAATGTCTAAGAATGCAAAGAAATGTAACTGGCTCGTTAAAATGCGCATTCCAGGAATATTATTTACATTTATAGCGATAATGACGCGCGCCCACGAGAGCTTGGTTGTCAGGGGTCGCACCTCGGAGATTCCAGGCCGACGGGCTGCACTCTCTGCTCGGCAACACGAAGGCAGCTGGCTGCCTGCGGCTCGCTGAGCTCCACTCAGCCACTAACCTCGCGTCAGCAGGCTCTTCCCGAGGAGAGCGCCACAACACGCTGAATCCCACTCGATTTGGAGGCGGAACACGCCAGGATTGACCAAAGCCCAATCCAGTCCCCAGAATTGTTAAATAAAATCTTCGACATGATACTATGACCCGCCTCTCAACCTGTCATCTCAGACAAATTATGTTTTCAGTCTGAAACGGACTCAGACGCACGTGACGAACGGGTTCAGTTCGACTTTAAGCAAAATTGTGACAGGGGTTGGTGTTTTGTCTAACAAGTATCTTTTTTTTTTTTTTTTTTTACAGATTATGAAAGTGCAGATTGTGAGCTTTCAAATGATGTGACATACATTGAAATCTGAAAAGATTATGCTTATTTGAATGTTTGAGAAAATTGCCCTGAAAGTTGGTGAACAAGCTCGGTTTGTGCTGAACAAACTTAGTTTTTTCGTTTGTATCTTGTTTGCATTGACTCTGTATGTAATCTCATTTGCATTAACTTTTTATGTAATCTCGTTTGCATTCACTTTGTATGTAATCTCGTCACGTCATTAGCAAAAATCTCCCCAGTGTGAACGCCCAGTCAGTCTTCACATTCATTCAGTTTAACTGAATTCAATTCAGTGTTTAACTAAATACAGTACCGGTAGTTAAGGAATAGTCTTCCTTTCTTTCTTTCTCTCTCTCTCTCTCTCTCTCTCTCTCTCTCTCTCTCTCTGTCTCTCTCTGTCTCTGTCTCTTTCTCTCTCTCTGTGTCACTCACTCAATTCAAATTGAATCTGTGTGTGTGTGTGTGTGTGTGTGTGTCTCTCTCTATCTCTCTCTCAGGACTCCAGCAAGTTGTGGTGGAGGCAGTGTGTGTGTGTGGGACAGAGTGTGTGTGTGACAGCGTTGCGTGTGTGTGTGCTGCGTGGCTGGAGAGGAAACCGCCTGTTGGCTGTGACCGACCAGTCCACGCTACACACACACACACAGGAATACGCACACAACACACACACAGAGGAACACGCACACAACACACACACACGGGAAGATTCACACAACTCACACACACATGAACACGCACACAACTCACACACACAGGAACGCACACACACTCCTGTTGAAGATACACAATCTCTGACGTTGCACGATGATGACTCTGAGGAAGCAGAGCCAGAGAGAGACGTCCAATCAGCTGTCAAGTTGAAACAGTCTAAAGTCATTGGTTATGAGGTAAGATAAAGCCACGCCCACTTCCGGGTTAGGCTTACAACCATTTATTTGTCCACAGACCAGAGGTTACCAACCTTTTTTGGCTTTGCTTGTTGTGACTCCACTTCACTCCACATCACAAAAATCTAGGGACCCCAGACATTCAAATTCCGGTACATCAATAATATATCAGTGGCATTATCAGACAGTAGAAATTGTATTTATAAAATCTGTGGAGTCCTTTATGTAGGCTGGCAATGTCTGTACCGCAGGTTTAACACAAAAGTCCACAAACTGTGATAAAGGGGCTAGTAGAGAATCTATCTGTGCCACAATAGGGTGTCCCGGAGGGTTAGTCAATGATTTGTGCAATTTAGGAAGAGTATTAAAACACTGGTCGAATAGGATGTAGACAAAAGAGAAAATCAAATTCACACTTAGAGATGCAGCCCCGTTCTCTATCGTCTTCTACGAAGACATGGATCTCTTTTTGAAAAGACAAAGTGGGGTCTGAGAGAAGTTTTCTGTAATAGGTCTCATTAGACAATTGGGACAAGATCTCTTATTTATAATTCTCTGTGTCTTGTATGCAGATCGCATCTAAATGGACTAAATGGACTGCATTTATATAGCGCTTTTATCCGAAGCGCTTTACTTTTCCCTCTCAGAATTCTAACCTTATTTTCAGAATTCCGACTTTATTCTCAGAATCTTGACTTAAACTCAGAACTCAAATATTTTTTTCACAAATGGCCATAATCCTCTTCGGTAGTTTTAAATTGTGTGTGGTTGTTAAAAAAATTAATTAAGAAAATCAGGCGACCCCATTTGAATTCCAGGCAACCCCAAATAGGTTCACGAAATGTCTATTCCATAGACTCTATGGCATAGACATTTGGTAAAGTGCTTATACTGTAGACGGTTTACTGTAGAATTGTGTTGGTATCTTATTTCCTGTCAGCTATTGTATTAGCAAACACTATAACAGGAAGTAAGAGGCAGCTAGGGGCAATTTAGATGATGTTAATTAGTTTATGTTGTCAAGTTAAAACCGTCTATAAAAATAATTTTACTTGGTGAAACCAAGCGATTATATATATATTAGGGATGCACCGATACAGTATATCGGCCATATATCGGTATCGGCCGATACTGACCTTGTTGACTGCAATCGGCAAAAAAATATGCCGTTAATTACTATTATTACTTTACAATATGATTGAATTTGTGCTCATTCAAAGATAGTGTGATGAAGGTCTCAAAAGACTTTAAAACAGGTCAGTTATTTGTTTATAATGACTATTTATTTGTTTCTCTCTCAAAAAACGCATAAAGAAACATATCGGCTATTCGCCAAATTGTTATTTTAAGTCCACAATTTTACAATCAGTGCATCCCTTATATATGTATGTGTGTGTGTGTAATCTGTGTGTATATATATATATATATATATGCCTAACCCGGAAGTGGGCTTGACTTTGGCTCTCTATACTGCACTCTGATTGGCTGTAAACATAGTGCAAAAACGTACTTTCTACACACTGACTTCTTGGACCTGTGATGGTAACTGGTCTCTGGCCCTACCCCTCTCCTTGATAGGGCGTCGTGACAGAAGTGCTGAGCGAGGGTGCGGGGCTGTACATGATTGACAGGAAGGTGTGTCTGTGTCTGGCCTATCAGCCGGCGATGAGGAGGAAACTCAGACCTGGAGACTCTGTGGAGGTGAGAGAGAGACAGTTCAGATTTTTTGCCTGCATCTGATTTTTGTGACCGCCTGTTTACATCTACTTTTAAAAGTGACCAATATGTGACCCGTGTGTTTACAATTACACTTACTTAACACTTGAAACAAGCCGCATGCGTACACGATAGGGGTTGCATGAACTAATTGACGTTTCGACGTTTAGTTATTAATCTTTAATACCTGTACACTACACACACGCACGCAGACACACACACCGACCTATGCTCTGCCACCCTCTGCCTAGTCTCTTAAAACAGACGGTTGGCTCTCGCAATTTTCAAATTGTTCCGCATTACTGTACTTCGAGCTGGGAAAACTTGGTCAAAACGGAAAGGGAACCTCAGGGAAAATAATGAGCGATGATAGGGGGTTGTCCCAGAAATACGATGTAAATGCGGCACATCCGCTCGTATTTCTCCAATCACCTGCATCGGTTTGAACTTCCTCCGGTCTGAAGCGTTTCCCCCCCCGTCCCAGCTTCCTTTGTCCATGTTCAGTGTTGTGAATTACAGACTGTTTATGGTGCAGTCGCAGAATGTAGAAGAGACAGTCTGGCTTGAGAGACTACCCTCTGCCCCACTCTACTGCAGTCTTGTTGTTTAGTCAAAACATGATAGTACCAGACCAGTGCTATAAAGGATTCTGTTCTCTATAAATATTTATAGGAACTTGTATGTCCATCTGTGGGAATGCAAGCGTGCATCTCTTTGCAAAGATATATGCAAATACATTCTTTTTAGACGACTTCCTTCGACTCCTGGCTCCAATTATTTGATCTCAAGATGGCTTCATTCTTCACCATAACTGTTCATTTCCATTTTTCATCAACACACAACAGAGAAAAACAAGACTGCAGCAGAGTGGGGCAGAGCATAGGTCTGTGTGTGTGTCTGTGTGTCTGTACAGGTATGTATGATTAATAACTATGTGTAACAGTATTAAACTATTGATTATGTAAATAAAGCTAATCTAACTAAAATGTTCTCCGTCAGCCGGCTAGTTGCGCGATGAGGAGTTGCAGTGAGAGAGTCCTCTCCCACTAACACAATGCTGGTTTGTTTACATGCGGGCATTAGGGGAGGGGGGGCTACCATAGTGGCTGGTGGCTGTGTAAAGACGCAACAGTTACCGCATTGTTTATTATTATGATAATTTAATTATTAGTTTAACTGACTAGTATTTTGGTGCCGACTAGCAAGGGTAGTGGATGTTTAAACGTTTAACCGACTAGTCGCGCACATCCCTAGTTTCCAGTGTTATCTATTCCACGTGCTTTTTTCCTGTTTACACGTTAATAATACATATACAATCTGTGTGAACAAAAACTCTGAAGTGGGTCACTTGTACCAGACTAAATAAGGTCTAAAAGTTTGTTTGTAAAGTTTTATTTAAAATCTGATGTTTCAATAAATAGTGGAATGACAATTAAATAATTTGGATTTAAATGTCAGTACTAATAAAGTTGTGTTGAATCTCCGTTAGCTCCATGATGTCCACTTTCTGTACCGGCCCTGCCCTGGCTTCCCTCCCAGCATGCTTTGCGCCTGCCTGCACTCCAGCCTGAGGGTCACGGCCTTCGGCAGAGTCACGGGGTCAGAGGTCAGCTGCCCCGGCGACGAGGCGTTGCCACGGTTACTGCTGGAGAGAAACATTGGCTTGGCCGAATACCTGTGGATCTGTCATGTGACCACACGACTCAGGCAGAGGTAGGTGTGTGTGTGTGTGTGTGTGTGTGTGTGTGTGTGCATGCATGTGTGTGTGTGTGTGTGTGTGTGTGTGTGTGTGTGTGTGTGTGTGTGTGTGTGTGTGTGTGTGTGAGATGTGCAACACAAGAAGTAGGATGAAAGCTGTATGATGCAGAACAGTGTACAGAGGATGCATAGGAATTAGGATGAAGGATAGGACACAAAAGTGTACTGGAAATGCAACACTGAGGCTGTATACAAGAAGGGACAGATCAGACTCTACTCTCTGAGGAAGCTTAGATCCTTCAATGTCTGCAGCAAGATGTTGCATATCTTTTACCAGTCTGTTGTGGCAAGTGCAATCCTCTTTGCAGCCACCAGTTGGGGCAGCAGCATCAGAGCCGGTGACTCAAAGAAACTGAACAAACTGATAAAGAGAGCTGCCTCGGTGCTGGGGACTACTCTGGAGCCCCTGGAAGTGGTGGTGGAGAGAAGGATGTTGCACAAGCTGCTCAAAACAATGGACCACACGACACACCCCCTACACAACACGACACACCCCCTACACAACACGACACACCCCCTACACAACACGACACACCCCCTACACAACACGACACACCCCCTACACAACCTACTGGCTGGACAACAGAGTGTTTTCAGTCAAAGGCTCCCATGCAGTAAAGACCGGTACAGGAGGTCTTTCGTGCCCACCGCAATAACCATATAACTCCCATTTTCAAGATTAATTCAATCAAGATTGAATAAATGTATTGCCATGTCAACATAGTTGATAAGAATTAGTCTTGGTTCACTCTCAGACAAAGACAGTGCAGCAGCACACAATACAAACAACAACCATTAAACACAGGGGGGAAAAACATTCAGGAACAGTACATGCAGAGAGAGGAGACTCCTCCTCTCCCTCCCTCTCCCTCTCTCCTCCTCTCCCATAAAGTCACTACTTAACTCACATTGCTTATGTACATTGCACACTGTACATTTTCTGTCCACACAGCACACGTGTACCGTAAATTCCGGACTATAAGCCGCACCGGTGTATAAGCCGCACCTGCAAAGTTGACTGTTTTTTACATATATAAGCCGCACCGGACTATAAGCCGCGGGTGTTTTAATGGTATTTTTTTTATTTTTTTTATTGTGTTTTAATGTTTAATTACCATATGTAAGGGTTCATGCACAGAGGGGATTGTCGGGAAAGAGATGGCTGTTTGAGGAAGCTCCCATTTATTAACATTTCAACAAAACAACATAACACAACACCACCTGTGTTTCTTTTTTACAGTGCACACAGTGTCATACAGTGTGGTGAAAAGAGGGCAAGAGAGGAAATTAAAACAGAAGTGGATTTATAGTTAGAAAGAGTGCTAAAAAAGAGAGATTTTTTTTTTTTTTTTTTTTGGGGGGGAAAAAATCCATAGATAAGCCGCACCGTTATATAAGCCGCAGGGGCCAAAAAAGGCCAAAAAACGGGAAAAAAGGTGCGGCTTATAGTCCGGAATTTACGGTACTTGGAATGATAGTAAGAATAGTATTATATTATATATAATGTAATCTATATATATATATATACAATTGAGTATGTGGACTTTGTCTGTTTGTTTGTTTTGCTTCAAGTTCTGTGTTCGGCCACAGCTATGCCGTTTTACGTGCAATCGGGCCGAAACCTTCAGGGTATGTAAAGGGCACCCATGCGGGTCACCTGCGGAGCCATAAAGATCCATACAGTCGATCAGACAGGCCTTCCTAACATTGCTCTCTCTCTCTCTCTCTCTCTCTCTCTCTCTCTCTCTCTCTCTCTCTATCTCTCTCTCTGTCTCTACCCCCCCCCCCCCCCCCCCAGCCTGGTCCCCAGCATGTTGAAGGAGGATTGTGTGTGTGTATTGGCATGGAAGGTGATGGAGTATGTGTGGAGAGGAAGAGGAGGGAGAGGAGGAAGGAGAGATATCTACTCAGAGATGCTGGACCAGCCTCACACCTGTCCACTGACTCAGGTACACGCACGCACGCATACACACACACACACACACACACACACACACACACACACACACAGCATTAAAGATGCGTCCACTAATCAGAAGGTCGGTGGTTCGATCCCCGGCTCCTCCAGTCCGCATGTCGAAGTGTCCTTGGGCAAGACACTGAACCCCAAATTGCTCCCGATGGCTGTGCCAGCACCCTGCGTGGCAGCTGGCCGCCTTCGGTGTGTGAATGGGTGAATGTAGGCATTTTTTTTTTTTTTTTATGTAGGCACATTGTAAAGCGCTTTGGATAAAAGCGCTGAATAAATACAGTGTCATTTCCATAAAGATTGTGATGATTGACAGGAGCTTAGAACGGTTATCAGACCCGTGAGTTAATGAGGATTTAAAAATGTCCACTGTTGGTCAAGTTACTGAAAATGTTATTGTAATTAGTTACAGTTACTAGTTACTTTGCTAAAAAAAAATATATTTTTTTTATTAAAAGTTATTAAATTACTTTACAAATTACTGCATAATAAAAGTAATTTGTTACTAGGGAAAGATACAAGTTACAAGATGTTTATTGTCACACGGATGTACGAGTACACACGGTGAAATGCTTGAGCTGAGTTATGTTCCGTTACAGTCATCATCATCATCGTCATCAACATCGTCAGCATTTTTTCATCAACATCGTCGTCATTGTCATTCACATTATCGACATTATCATCATTGTTTCCTGTCATGCTTAACTGGTACATTAACATCAGAACATTGTCATCGTTATTGTCATCTGTTCCGGTGCTTTCCGGGTCTGTGCCGTATATTGCGGATGCCCATAAATAATCTTTATATGTTATGTTAATTAGTAGTTACAAGTCTTTGTCTATATATTGCGGTTGCCTATAAATAAATCTGTACATGTTATATTAACAGCTGGTCATAATGGTGGGGTAGATCTGTTTATTGTTTAGGAGTCTGGTGGCTTGGGGGATGAAGCTATTTCGTAGTCTGCTTGTCCGGGTTTTGGGGGTTCTGTATCTCCTACCAGATGGTAGCAGGGAGAACATGTTGTTGAGTGGGTGGGTTGGGTCCTTGATTATTTTCCTGGTTCTCTTGAGGCAGCGCTGAGTGTAGAGGTCTGCCAGTTCCGGCAGCTCGCAGCCTGTTACATGCTGGGCCGTGCGCCTCACTCTCCTCAGTGCTTTCATGTCTTTTATGGTGCAGTTTCCATACCAGGAGGTGAAGCAGCCGGTCAGTAGGCTTTCGATGGTGCCTCTGTAGAAGTCTTTGAGTATTGTGGGTCTCAGGCCGAACTTCTTTAGTCGTCTGAGACCGTGCAGCCGTTGTTGGGCCTTTTTGGCAACAGAGGTGGTGTGGCTGGACCATGTAGGGTCCTGGTGGATGTTGACACCCAGGTATTTAAAGCTGTCCACTCTTTCTGGCACCATTGTTCCAGGACAGCCAGTTCTTTCCTGTAGGCCGTCTCGTCGCCATTGGAGATCAGCCCCACCACTGCTGTGTCGTCCGCAAACTTCACGATGGTGTTTGAGGTTTGGGTTGCCACGCAGTCGTGGGTGTAGAGGTCATACCAGTAGGGGCTGGAGACACATCCCTGTGGCGCTCCAATGCTGATGGTCAGTGGGGAGGAGGTGCGGTCTTCTATTTTCACCACCTGTTGTCGTAGCCTACATTCTCTTATTAATGCACACACATAATGTTAATGTTGCTGTGGCACAGTAACCTGATGCTGCCAGATGGTTTGTTTTCACATAACCATCTGGGAATGAATGGTTGGGAAGCCGTTTCAAGAGGCAGCCACTTTCAAAAAATACCTGGCAGGTGATTGGCTGATGTGTCTATCACCTCTATCACGGGGTCATATTTATAGCTGAAGCGCGGTGGGACTCCTTCTCTACTTAACCTGGCATTTTATTCGATTTTTGCTAGGAGCAAGTGGCAATTTGCGACTTGCGAGTTATAAATGAACACAGCATCTCTCTCTCTCTCTCTCTTCCTCTATCTCGCTCTCCCTCCATCTATCTCTCTCTCCCTCTCTCTCTCTCTTTCTCTCCCTCTCTCTCTGCAGTACTTGGTCGACCCGGCGGTGTGTGAGTGTGTGTGTGTGTCAGAGTGTGTGCGTGTGTTGCAGTCGTCATGTTGGTCAGGTGTGTGCCTGGGTTCTCTGCTGCCACCTGGTGGCAGCAGTCTGAGCAGAGCGCAGCTCAATGCCACGCTGTCCTGGAGCTGGCACACATCTGACTCCACCCACCCTGCCTCTGATTCCACCCACCCCGCACAGCAACACAGGTAAACCCCACCCCTGACCTCTCACCCCTGACACTAGAGATATCGCTGGTAAAAGGCAAGCGGCAACCTCCATCTTGGACAAATGAAGCCAACGGGGAAGTGCCAAAAACTGCAGTTCCTCGACTGGCCACTTGAGCCTGGCTGCAAAAGCGAGTCATTCCCCATAGACTCCCATGTTAAAATGCCCAACTTTACAGCAGAAATAAACATG